>NW_028258189.1:1221764-1527205 GCF_053883595.1 Heterocephalus glaber
TTAAAACAGATTTAATTTGAAAGATTTTAGAGATGATAAATATGACAAAAAATGATACTTATAATTTGGATGAAGTCATATGTTAAATTAAACTGATGTATAGATATAGAATTAGTAAATAATAAGAATAAATGTCACCTGAGGTTGCATAATGTTCCCTTATGAAAATTTATACATTAACAGTGCATTTCTAGGTCACTTCTCTTCAATGTTATTAGCTATAGTCACTCCTTATTACTTGAGTAAGCCTTGATTTTACATTAGCAAGCATTGTTGAAAAAGATTAGCAAGGAATTGCAACATGAGTTAGTGGTGTTGAAGACTGAAGTTAATAGAATGGAGATCTCTTGGAAGAGTCAATGCTACTGCCTCAGTCTGTTAGGTAAATGATCTGATGGAATGGAATATATTGAAAGAAAGAGGGGACATTGGATGTTTAGAAAATTTATTTTCTACTATTTATTCCTGGTGAAATGTTTAAACAATACCATCAATATTTTTCATCAAAATCATTTTACAGATTTTTTTCAATATGGGTAAATCTGTCACAGTATTATTTTTCTTTTTTCTTTTTCCCCCAGAACAGCTTTATTTTTAAAAGTATCTTATTTATTTATATAAATTTTATCTGATTTAATCCCATTCCCCTCTCAAGTCCCCTGCCATCTCTATGTACAAAAGCATTGTTTCCATTTTTTTCAATTTTCACTTTTTTCTTGTCCCTTCCTTTCTTTCTTCTCCTTTGTTCCCTGTCCCATTTGAACACTTTCTTCCCATTTCCAAACATCTATTATATATCTTAGTCCTTATTTCCATATTCAGTTTCTCATATAAGAGAAACAATGCAATATTTAAACATATATGTCTGATTTATTTCACTTAAGAGTATGGTTTCAAGGTCCACCCATTTAGCTATAAATGTCTGAAGCTCATCCTTCTTTATGGTAGAGTAGTACTTCCATTGTATAAAAAAAACCACATCTTCTTTATCCACTCATCAGTTGATGGACATTTAGTCTGTGTCCAAGATTTAGCTATTACACACTGTGCTGCTATAAACACATCATTTTGGTATGATGTTTTAAATTTTTTCAAGAAGATACCAAGAAGAGGTATAGCTGAGTCAAAAATACCCTCTAGTTGTAGTTCTTTGAGGTATCTCCATACTGATTTCCACACTGGTTGAACCAGCCTACACTCCCATCAGCAGTGGAGCAGGGTTCCTCTTTCCCCACAGCCCCTCCAGCATTTGTTACTGGTTGATTTCTTGATATCAGCCATTCTTTCTGGAATGAGATGGAGTCTCAGTATTGTTTTTATTTGCATGTCTCAAATGACCAGTGATGTTGAACATTTTTTCATGTATTTCTTTGCCGCTTCTAATTCTTCATCTGAGAAGTGTCTTTTTATTTCAGAGGCACACTTTTTGCATTGGGCATTCAAATTAGGGGGTTTTTTTTAGTTCTTTATAGTCTAGATAATAATCCTTTATGTGAATAGCTGGTAAAAATATTTTTCCACTCTGTGTATTGCCTCTTCACTCAGTTAGTGGTTGCTCTTGCTTTACAAAAGCTTTTTAAGATGAGGTCCCAGTTGCTGATTCTTTGTAGTATTTTTCATGTGGTCTGGGTTTTGTTCATGAAGTCTTTGCCTACTCCTATGTCCTCAAGTATTCTACCTATTCTCCTTTCCAGCTGATTTAGTGTTTCTGTTTCAATATTTAGTTCTTTGATACATTTTAATTTTAAATTAGTGCCTGGTGAAAGACATGAGTCTAGTATCAATCTTTGCCATGTTGAAAGCCAGTTTTTTCAGAACCATTTATTAAAGAGTCTATCTTACATTGAAGCTGATTGGCTCCTTTATCAAAGATAAGGTGGCTGAGTATGTCTGGAGTTGTTTTTGCATCTTCTAGTCTTTTCCATTGATCATCAGGTCTCTTCTTTTGCCAGTACCATGCTATGTTTATTACTATAGTTTTGTACTATAATTTTTTTTAGTTCTTTTATTGGTACATTTTAGGTATACAATTCATTTATATTCATCATTGGGTGTTTGTACCTGTACATGATATATCTTGGTTCTTACCTCCCCCCCCATTCCCTGTGCACTCTTCACCCCCCTGTCCTTCGCTATTTACATAGTTTTCATTTCCATTTTTTGAATTTTCTCATAGTTTTTCCTTTCCCTCTTTTCCTTTCCCCTTCCCCTCCCTTCACTTCTTCATCTTTGGACCTTTTTCCTAATTCAAATTATTAGTTATTCATTTTAATCATTTGAACCCTTGTTTACACTAACAGTTTCTTACACTAGTGAAACTATTTGGTATTTACTCATGTGTGTCCTATTTATTTCACTTGAGTATGGCCTTGATATCCATCCATTTAGCTATAAATGACTATAGTTTTTCATTCTTTATGGCTGAGTAGTCCTCCAACTCATTTAAAAAACCCACATTTTCTTTATCCAGTTTCCAGTTGATTGCCACTTGGGCTACTTCCAAGCTTTAGCTATTAAAAACTGTGCTGCTATGAACATGGGTGCACATATATCACTGTGGTATGATTCTTTTGGGAAGATAACCAGCAGGGGAATACCTGGGTCAAATGGTACCTCAAGTCCTAGTTCTTTGAGGTATTTCCATATTGACTTGCACAGTGGTTGCACCAGTCTGTACTCCCACAAGCAATGGAGAAGGGTTCCTTTCTCCCCACACCCCTGAGAGGGTTTGTTATTGGTTGATTTCTTTTTCCTCCCCCCATTAAGTTTATCGGTACATTTTCAGTATAAAATACAGTTACATTCATCATTGGGATCTTGTACCTTTACATGAGCATCTTGTTTCTTATTTTTTTCCCCTCCCTTGCCCTTCCTTCACCCCCTCCACCCTTTCCTATTTGCAAAGACCTTGTTTCCATTTTTCTTCCTCTTCTCATATTTTTTCCTTTCCCTTTTTTCCCTTCCCCTACCCCTCAAAATTCCCCTGCTCTTTTAGACCTTTCTTCCTGTTACACAGTATCAGTTATACATTTTTAAAATTACAATATTAAGATCTAGGAGACATTACCACAGATTTCACAGAATTTAAATGGATATAGAAAGCATATTACAAAAATCATTTTTGAAATAAATTTGGCAACTTCTAAGACATACCTTGGAAGACAAATTAATGAAACTAACTCTGGAGGAAATATAAAATTTGAATAGCACCTAATAAAGTATATTCCTAGATTGAAAACCTACCTATATGATAACAGCAGTCTCATAAACATTTTAACTGATAAATTATATCAAACAATTAAAGCAGAAAAAAGAAGGAACACTTCTCTCCTCATTTAAGGAACTCAACATTGTGCTAATTCTAAAACTGGATAAAGATAATAGAAGGAAAAAGTATGAACATAGATAGAAATTTGTTTAACAAGACAAACTATTGGAAGTCAGATCTGGCAGGATGTAGAAAGTGGTTTTGTTATATGGATGGCAGCGTTGGTTCAGCATTGGAAGATCCACCTGCAAAAGTCACCATTTAAACAGAGGAAAGGAAAAAGCCACATGATCCTGTCACTAGTTGGAGAAAAAGTAATGGACGAAATTCTACAGCTGTTTATAGTCAAAGCTACCAGGAGCCTAGAAGTAGAACAGAAACTTCTCAACAAATTAAAGACATGTACTCCATACTTCCAGCAAGAATGCCTTATATATATGGAGAAGGTACAATGCTTTCTCCTTAAGGTGGGGAACAAGGGCAGATATGCTTACTCTTTCTCTGTCCATTAAACTTTGAAACCTAGGCCCCACCAAAATAGTCTGGCAATAAAATGACACAACTACGATAGGACTGGCATGGCAGAAGCAAAATCTTTATATGTAGATGAAATGATCATCTACAGAGAAAAATATTAAGAAATCTCTAGGAGCCCCTAGAACTTGTACTTAAATTTATCAGGATTAGAAAACACAAGGTATATATAAAAATACAGGTCTGTGTATACGTGCTATAAATGAAGAACTGGATATTGAAGTTTAAAAGTTATGTAGGAGTACAAAGGAACTAGAAAAGTTAAAAACAAAAACAGTGTTGGAAGATGTTTAGTATCCAATTTTAAGACTTCTAAAGCTACAGTGATCAAGGCAGTGTTGGTGTAAGGAAAGACATATAGATCATTGGAATAAAACAGAGGATCTAGAAATAGAATCACACATATATGGTCCACTGAGTTTTGAAAAATTATTTAACATTAGCATTTTATAGAATATAAACTCAATTCAAGAGCCAAGGAAGAGATAGTGTTTTCAGCAAATGGCACTAGAACACCTGGTATCTATCTATATATAAAATCTATATATATATATATATCTATATATCTATATATATAAAAAATTAACCTCAACCCTTTTTTTCTATACATGAAAATAACTTGAAGGGAATCTATGAACCTAAATAAGAAAGCCTTAAAGTATAAAACTTTAAGAAGAAATAATAAGGGAAAACATTTATGAATTCAGGGTAGGCAAGAACTACCTAGGATACAAAATCATGATGTATAAAAGAAAAAATTGATAAATGGGATTCCATCAGAATTTAGAACTTTAAATGACATCATTAAAATGAAAAGATGTCCTTAAACAGACCATATTTACAATACATATAACCTATGAGCAGAATGTATAAAGAATTCTTAGAGCTCATTAATAGACAACCCAATTAAAATGTAGACATAAGAAGATGATAAATAGCCAGTATAGCACAAGGAATGGTGTGCAATTTTAGAATCAGAAAAATACTAATCAGTACAATAATAAGATTGAATTATACACTCATTAGGGAGATGAAGTCAAAAGTTTTAAAAGCCTTGTCATGACTTTTTCTTTTTGTTGGGTTCTCCCCCTTCGCGTTTAATTTGTCAAGCCCAATGGATTCATTCTGCTGGGTTTTCTGGGGTTGTGATCCTCATTGTCTTTTCTTAGGGTATTGTCTAAAATTTTTTGGAGTGCCAGTTTGTTATTCATGAAGTTTCTGAGGTGCTCTCTGTCATGAAAGTATCTTATTTCTCCATCCATTTTGAAAGATAGTTTTTCAGGGTACATCAATCTGGGTTGGAGGCTGTTTTCTTTTAGGGCTTGAAATACATCACTCCAAGCTCTTCTTGCCTTGAAGGTTTGCATTGAGAAGTCTGCTGTGATTCTGATGGGCTTTCCTTTGTATGTGTTTTGTTTCTTTTCTCTCACTGCTTGTAGAATTTTATTCTTCTGTTGGATTTGTGGAATCCTATTATATGCCTATGTTTAGACGTTTTTTGATGAAGGCTATTTGGAGTCCTATATGCCTCACTTATCGGTATGTCAAGTTCTTTTCCCCTCCTTGGGAAGTTTTCTGCCATCACTTTGTGAACAGTTTTTTTGTCATCTGCACTCTCCCCTCTTTCTTTATTGACTCCAATCAGTCTCATGTTATTCTTCTTTGCATTGTCTAGCAGCTGCTGGATTGATTTCTTGTGTTCCCTTACAATTTTAAAGCAATTTTTCTTTTCCTCCTCACTAATTGCAATCTTATTTTCTATATGTGAAATTCTATCCTCACATTGGTTCATTCTGCTGTGCAGACTTTCAATGGAGTTTTTAATCTCTTGGAAATCTGTTTGTATCTGTTTTATGGATTTCATTTGTGTCCTATTTTGGGATTCCATCATGTTCCTCAGATCCTCTATTTTTTTTATCCATGTCCTCTCTAGATTTATTAATCATGTCTGCCACCATGAGCAAAATCTTTGCTGTTATCTGAGTAATTATTTCTGATTTCATTTTTCCCAGGTCCTCTTTTGTTGCCAGTTCAGAGAGTCCAGGTGGTTGAGTACCACAGTGTTCCATCTTATTTCCCTTTGGGTTTGCTGTAGGTGATCCAGAAGTCTGTTTTTGAGGCTTGTTTATGAGTCTTCTCATTTCCATTGGAGGGGGTGCTTCTTGCACCCATGTAGCTCACCTTCTCTGCCCTAGGAGCCTGGGATGGAGGTGGGGTGCTTCATTCTGGGTCCTGGGACTGGCTCAGCTTCTCTACCCTAGGAGCCTGGGATGCCAGCAGGGAGCTTCATTCCGGGTGCTGGCACCAGCTGAGCTTCTCTGCCCTAGGAGCCTGGGATGGTGGTGGGGAGCTTCTCTGCCCTAGCCTGGGATGGAGGCAGGGAGCTTCCCTCTGGGTTCTGGGACCAGCTGGGTTTCTCTGCTTTTCTTGGCCCTAGGAGACTGGGAGCGGGGGGGCTTCCTTCTCGGTGCTGGGACTGGCTGAGCTTCTCTGCCCTAGGAGCCTGGGATGGAGGCTGGGCGCTTCCTTCAGGGTCTATTGGTTGATTTCTTGATAGCAGCCATTCTTTCTGGGATGAGGTGGAATCTCAGTGTTGTTTTCATCTGCATCTCTTGAATGATGTGTGATGTTGAACATTTTTTCATATATTTGTTTGCTGCTTTTACTTCTGTGTCTGAGAAATGTGTGTTCATTTCAGATATCCATTTTTGAAATGGGTCTTTGAATTTGAAGGGTCTAATTTTTTTCAGTTCCTTATATATTCTAGATAGTAGTCCTTTGTCTGAGGTACAGATGCTAAAATTTTTTTCCCATATTGTAGGTTGTCTGTTAGCTCTGTTGGTGGTTTCTTTTGCAGTGCAGCAGCTTTTTAGTGAGATGAGATCCCAGTGGTTGATTCTTTGTGCTAGTTCCCATGCTGCTGAGGTTTTGTTCACGAAGTCTTTTCCTATGCCCATGTCTTCAAGAGTTCTACCTAACTTATCTTCCTGCAAGTTTAGTGTTTCTGTCTTAATTTTTAGATCTTTAATCCACTTCAATCTTAGTTTAGTGCATGGTGATAGGTATGGGTCTAGTTTTAATCTTTGGCAGGTTGAAATACAGTTTTTCCAACACCATTTATTAAATAGGCTATCTTCCAATGATGGTCGTTTGCTCCTTTGTCAAAGATGAGGTGACTGAGCATGTCTGGAGTTGTTTCTGCATCTTCTAATCTATTCCACTGATCCTCAGGTCTGTTCCTTTGCCAATACCATGCTGATTTTATCACAGTAGCTTTGTAGTATAGTTTCAAGTTGGGGATCATGCTACCCCCAGCTATGTCTCTGTTGCTTAGAATTGCTTTTGCTATTCTAGGTCTCTTATGGTTTGAAATGAATTTTTGGATAGTTTTCTTTAGTTCTGTGAAGTATATTGTTGGAATTTCAATTGACATTGCATTGAATCTATATAGTAGTTTTGGAAGTATGGCCATTTTCACTATTTTGGTTCTTTCTACCCAGGAATGAGGGATGTCTTTCCATTTTCTTGTATCTGCTTCAATCTCTTTTTTCAGAGTGCTGTAGTTTTCAGTGTAGAGGTCTTTTGCTTCCTTTGTTAGATTGATTCCTAGATATTTCTCCTGTTTTGGGGGATGCTATTCTAAAAGGAATTGTTTCCCTAATTTCTGTCTCAGTGAATCTGTTATTTGTGTACAAGAAGGGTATTGCTTTTTGAGTGCTGACCTTGTATCCAGATACTCTACTGAACCTGTCAATTACATATAGAAGTCTTTGGCACAGTTTTTTGGGTCTTCTATGTAAAGTATCATATCGTCAGCAAATACTGACAGTTTAACTTTCCTATCTTTATTCTGTTTATTTCTTTCTCTTTTAAACTTGCTGTGGCTAATGTTTCCACAACTATGTTGAACAGGAGTGGTGATGGTGGGCATCCTTGTCTTGTTCCTGATTTTAGTGTGAAAGTTTTCAGTTTTTGACCATTTAGTATGATGTTGGCTGCTGGTTTTTCATAGATAGCCTTAATCAGGTTAAGATAAAGACCTTCTGTTCCAATTTTCTGTAGGGTTTTTATCATGAATCAGTGTTGGATTTCATCAAATGCCTTTTCTGCATCTATTGAGATGATCATATGGTTTTTGCCCTTGACTCAGTTAATATGGTGTATTACATTTATTGATTTACGAATGTTGAACCATCCTTGCATCCCTGGGATAAATCTGACTTGGTCAGGGTGTATGATCTTCTGGATGACCCTCTTTATTCTGTTTGCCAGGATCTTGCTGAGGATTTTTGGATGTATGTTCATTAGGGAGATTGGGCTGTAGTTCTCTTTTTGGGTTGGGTCTTTCCCTGGTTTTGAAATCAAAGTAACACTTGCTTTCAGTAATGAATTTGGAAACCTTTCTTTCCTTTCAATTTCCTTGATGAGTTTAAAGAGTAATGACAATAGTTCTTCTTTAAATGTGTTGTAAAATTCATCAGTGAAGTCATCTGGATCTGGACTTTTCTTTGTTGGTAAATATTTTATTATATTTTCAATTTCACTCATTGTAATTGGGGTGTTTAGAATTTTTATATCTTCTTCATTTAACTTTGGCAATTCGTATGTATCTAGGAATCTGGCCATTTCTTCTGTGTTTTCCATTTTATTGGAGTACAGGTTCTTGAAGCAGGTATTGATGATCCTCTGGAATTTTGTTGGATCTGTTGTGACTTCACCTTTTTCATTCTTAATTGCATGTATTTGCACCTTTTCTTTCCTTTTTTTGATAAGTTTGGCTAAAGGTTTATCAATTTTATTTATTCTTTCAAAAAACCAACTCTTTGATTCATTGTTTTATATTGTTCTCTTAGTCTCCATTGCATTGACTTCTGCCCTAATCTTTACAATTTCCTCTCTTGTACAAGCTTTGGGTTCATTATGCTCTTCTTTTTCTAGGTGCTTGAGGTTCTGCATTAGGTTAGTTATCTGAGTTTTCTCTGTTTTCCTAATATGGGCATTCAGTGCTATGAATTTCCCATGCAGAACTGCTTTCATTTTGTCCCATAGATTGCTGTATGTTGTACTGTCATTTTCATTTACTTGTAGAAACTGTTTAATTTCTTCTTTAATTACTTCTGTGACTCATTGGTTGTTCAAGAGGGTGTTATTCAGTTTCTATGTGTTTGTTGCAGTTCTGTGGTTTCTTATGTTATTGATCTCCAATTTTTTTGCACTATGGTCTGATAATATACAGGGGGTAACTTTAATTCTTTTACATTTACTTAGATATGTCCTATGAGCTAACATGTGGTCTATCCTGGAGAATGACCTGTGTGCAGCTGAAAAGAATGTGTATTCTGATTTTGTGGGGTGGAACACTCTGTAAACATCTATTAAGTCCATTTGTTCAAAAGCTTGGTTCAGTTCTAGAATTTCCTTGTTAATTTTTTGTCTAGATGATCTGTCTATTTGTGTTAGTGGGGTATTGAGGTCCCCCACTACAATTGTATTAGTGTTTATTTGGTTTTTCATGTCTATTAATATTTGTTTTGTATAGTTGGGGGCATTTTTATTTGGTGCATATATATTTAGGATTGTCATTTCTTCCTGTTGGATTGTTCCCTTCACAAGGATGTAGTGACCTTGTCTCTCAATTAGTTTTGGTTTCAATTCTACTTTGTCTGCAAATAAGATTGCTACCCCTGCTTTCTTCTGGGTTTCTGTGGTGTGGAGAACTGTTTTCTATCCTTTTACTTGCAGTCTATGAGTTTCTTTTTGAGTTAGGTGTGTTTCTTGTATACAGCATATTGTTGCATTTTCCTTTTTAATCCATTCTCCCAGTCTATTTCTTTTGATCACTGAATTGAGGCCATTAACAGTTTGAGTTATAATTGATAGATATTGATTTATCCTTGTCATGATGTTTTACTTTTGTTGACCCTTTTATTTCTTATTTTTTCCCCCTTTCCCTTTAGTGTCTTACCTTGCCTGATGGCTTCCCTCTGTTGGCCCTCAAGGAGTTGTGATCTTCATTTCTTTTTTCTAGGATATTGTTCAGAATTGCTTGTAGTGCTGGTTTGGTGTTCATGAAATTTCTCAGGTGTTCTTTGTCATGGAAGTATCTAAGTTCCCCATTGATTTTGAAAGATAATTTTGCAGGATACAACAGTCTAGGTTGGAAGTTATTTTCTTTTAGGGCTTGAAATACTTCACTCCAGGCTCTCCTTGATTTGAGGGTTTGTGTTGAGAAGTCTGCTGTGATTCTGATGGGCTTTCCTTTGTAGGTGATTTGTTTCTTTTCTCTAACTACTTGTAAGTTTTTGTTTTTCTGTTGGGTTTCTGGGATCCTATTATATGTCTAGATGTAGAATTTTTGATCATGGCTAGTTGGAGTTCTATATGCCTCACTTATCTGTATATCCAATTCTCTACCTTTGTCTGGGAACTTTTCCATTATTACATCTGTGACTAGTTTTTTAATGTCAATTGTGCTTTCTTCTGTTTTTCCATGAACTTCTAACAGTCTTATGTTATTCTTCTTTGCATCATCTAGCAGTTGTTGGATTGATTTCTCATGGTCTCTTACTATTTTTAAGAAATCTCTATTTTCATGGTCTCTAACCATGATCTTATCTTTTATATCTGATATTCTATCTTCCGAATCCCTTAATCTGCTGTGGATACTTTCAATGGAGTTTTTGATCTCCTGAATATCTGTTTGAGTCTGTTTCATGGATTCCATTTCTTTCTTATGCTGGGTATTCATGGCTTCCAGCATGTTTCTGAGCTCATCCATTTTTTTTTATCGGTTTCTGTTCTAGATCCTCTCATCATGTCTTTCACTCTGCTCACCATCTCTGTGGATATCTGGGAGATTATTTCTGCTTTAATTTTTCTAGAGCCTCATTCATCTGTTTTGTTACTTACTATGTTATCAGTTCAGGGTATCCAGGTGGTTGGTTATGTGACTTTTCCATCTCATTTCCCTGAGGGTTTACCCTTGGTGGGGTGGAAGTCTGAGTTTGTGCCTTGCTTTAATGTCTCCTCATTTTTGTTTTTGGTACTGTCCTTGGTTTAACTCCTGGGTTGATAGTTTGAAATTGCTTATTGTAGGTATCTTTGTTGCTTGCAATTAGAACTCTTATGGAATGATTGCTTCTCAGAGGTGTCTTCCAGAAGTAGCTGGTCTTTAAGTTTTGAGTGTCTAATGACTTTAAGCCTATCTCATTTTCCTACTAGGAAGGTTCATTGACTAGATCAATACCAACACCTTAGCTCAAGTGATACAATCAGCAACACCATTGCATCAAGTACATCTTTGAAATTGACATTTTGTGCTAGTTATTAATCTATTACCTTTAGCTGTGTGAATTAAATCAAGATTGAGGACCAACCCAACATATATGAATAAACTCTTCAATATAACAACTTTGCCCTTTGGGATGGGGAGTTAGAAGTATTTGGGGAGGTAGGAATAGATGGGAAGAAGGATAGAGGAAGGTTAGCAGTGTGGCCAGAGGACACGGGTGAGAAGAAAAAAAAGAATAAGATTGAGGACCAACCCAACATATAGTGAATAAACTCTTCAATATAACAAATTTACCCTTTGGGATGGGGAGTTAGAAGGGG
Source organism: Heterocephalus glaber (assembly GCF_053883595.1). Lineage (NCBI taxonomy): Eukaryota > Metazoa > Chordata > Mammalia > Rodentia > Bathyergidae > Heterocephalus > Heterocephalus glaber. The sequence goes on from NW_028258189.1 coordinate 1,233,178, forward strand.
TTGGGGAGGGAGAGACAGATGGGAAGAAGGATAGGGGAAGGTTAGCAGTGTGGTCAGAGGACACAGGTGAGAAGGAAAAAGAGAATAATAGGAAAATAAAGAAGAACTCTGAATGACAACCAAAACAGGGACAAAAAGTGAAGATGAACAATGTGGGGGAGCAAGAGACTGAGTAAGGAAAGGGAAAAGAAAGAAGAAAAGAAATGAAAAAAGGAGAGAAAACCAAATATTTTCAAAGTGTAGGAAAAAAATTAGAGATAAGAGGAGCAAAAGAAAAGAAAAGAGAAATAAAATAATAATACTAATTTTGGGAATTAAAAAAACCATGAAGATGAAGGGCCTCTTTCAGGGTATGTCTCTGCTGTCATAATAGACAACGTGGGTTGCAGTGTGCAGGTATAAGTCAATGATTCTCAGCAACCTAGTCACAGACTCACTCATGATATTCAGGCAGATTTCTGGCTGCAAGTCTCAAGTTGAGCTCCCTGTCCTCCTGTAGGGTTGAACTCTGCAGACTTGTATTGCAGATTCCAGCTGCCCTTCCCCTGAAGATAGTCCTAGTCCTGATGGGAGGTGAAGATGACTCCAATTTACCCAGTACAGTAGTCTGGTATTCTGGTGTCCTTTGTGTCTTTGTAGTGTGGAACCAGGTGGCTGTACAGAGGAGCAGGGGTGGGTGGGTGTCCAGTGGATTGCTGTTGGGGCATGGGCTGATTCAACATATTCTGCATGACTCATGACCTTGGTATGGCATCCACAGACCTGCCTGTCTGCAGTGGGCTTTTTGTACTATAATTTAAAGTCAGTGATTGTGATGCCCCCTGCTTTGCCTTTGTTGCTCAGAATTGCCTTTGTTATTCTAGGTCCCTTCTGGTTCCAAATGAATTCTAGGATTGTTTTTTCTATTTCAGTGATATATGCTGTTAGAATTTTGATTGGGATTGCATTGAATCTGTATAACAATTTTGGAAGTAAGGCCATTTTCACAGTATTAACTCTTTCTGTCCAAGAACAAGGGATATCTTTACATTGTCTGATATTCTCTTTGTTCCCTTTTTTTCAGAGTCCTTTAGTTTTCAATGTAGAGGTCTTTTATTTCCTTTGTTAGACTGATTCATAGATATTTCATTTTGGGGGGTGCTATTGCAAAAGAGATTGTTTCTGTAATTTATCTCCCCATGAATCTGTTATTTGTATACAGGAAGATTATTCAGTTTTGAGTGTTGCCTTTGTATCCACCTATCCCATTGAATTTGGTTATCAAATAAAGAAGTCTTTTGGTGGAGTTTTGGGCATCTAATATGTAGAATATTATGTCTTTTGCAAATAATCATAATTTAATTTCATCATTTCCTTTCCCTATTCCTTTTATTTCTTTCTCTTGTCTAATTGCTCTGGCTAATGTTTCCAGAACTATATTGAACAAGAATGGTGATTTGTCTTGCTCCTGATTTTAGAGTGAAAACCTTCAGTTTGTGTCCATTTAATATGATGTTGGCTATTGGTTTGTCTTGGATGGTTTTCATCAGAATGAGATTAAGACCATCTATACCAATTTTCTGTAGGGTTTTTATCATGAATGGGTGTTGGACCTTGTTAAATACTTTTTCTGCATCTATTGAGATGATTATATAGTTTTTGTCATTGGTTCTGTTAATACAGTGTAATACATTTACTGATTTGCATATGTTGATCCATCCCTGCAACCCATGGATGAATCCAACTTGGCATTGGTGTATAATCTTCTTGATGATTTGCTGCATTCTGTTTGCCAGTATCTTATTGAAGATTTTTGCATCTATGTTCATTATGGAGATTGGCCTGTAATTCTTTTTGGTTGGATCCTTCTCTGCTTTTGGAATCAGGGTAATGCTTACTTCCAGGAATGAATTTGTAAGTATTTCTTCCCTTTCAATTTCATTAAAGAGTTTAGGGTAGCAGCATTAGGTCTTCTCAATTTCTTGTAGAATTCAGCAGTGAATTCTTCAAGGGCAGGGCTTTTTTTGTTGGTAGTTTAAAAATTACATATTCCATTTCACTGACTGATATTGGTTTATTATGAACTTTTATATACTTCTATATCTTCTTGATTCAGCTTTGGTAATTCATATGTATTTAGGAATGTGTCCATTTCTTCTATATTTTTCATCTTATTAGAATACAGGCTCTTGAAGTAGGTATTCATGACCTTCTGAAACACTGCAGGATCCATTGTGATTTCACTTTTTTCATTCCTAATTGCATGGATTTGAGTCTTTACTTTTTTCATAAGGTTGTCTAAGGGTTTGTCAATTTTATTTAACCTTTTGAAGAAGCAATTCTTTCATTCATTGATACTTTGCATTATTTTCTTAAGTTTCTATTGCATTAATTTCTGGTCTGATTTTTATAATTTCCTTCCTCAAACAAGCTTTAGCCTTTATTTGCTCTTCTTTTTCTTGAATCTTGAGGTTCAACATTAGGTTGTTTATTTTAGCCTACTCTGGTTTCCTGATATAGGAATTTACCACTATAAATTATTGTGTCCCTTAAATTCTGATATATTGTATTGTTACTATCAATTAATTATAGAAATTGTGTGATTTCTTCTTTAATTTCATCTGTGACTCATTGGTTGTTCAGGAGGGCCTTATTTAATTTCCATGTGTTTATGATTTTCTTGTGGTTTCTTTTGCAATTGATTTCCAATTTCATTGCACCATGGTGTGTTAATATGCATGGGATTATTTTGATTTCTTTGCAATTATTTAATCATGTTGTATGAGCTAGTATATGGTCTATATTGGAGAACATCCCACATGTAGATTGAGTATTCTAAAGTTGTTGGGTGGAACACTCTGTAAACCTCTCCAATGTCCATTTGTTCAAAAGTTTGGTTCAATTCTAATTTATTGTTAATATTTTGTCTAGTTGATCTATTTGTGACAGTGGGGTACTGAGGTCACCCATTACAACTGTATTAGTGCTTATATGATTTCTCATGTCCATTAATATTTGTTTTGCATAGTTGGTTGCCCTGCTATTTGGGGCATATATATATAGGATTGTTATCACTTCCTCTTGGATTGTTTTCTTTACCAGGCTGCAGTGACCTTCTTTGTCTCTCTTAATCAGTCATGGCTTGGAGTCCACTTTGTCTACTAATAGACCCTTGGTTTTTTTTCCAGTTTCCTGTTGCATAGAATATTGTTTTCTATCCCTTGACTTTCAGTTTATGAATTTATCAATTAAATGTGTTTCTTGTATGCACCTTTGTTAGTTCCTTTTCTCTCATGCTGAGACAAAATACCTGACAAAGTTAGAGGGGAATGGGTTTATTTGGCTTACAGGGTTTTTTTCTTTTTTTGTACCAGGGACCGAACTCAGGTCCTTGCACTTGTGAGGTCACTTGCACTGAGCTAAATCCCCAGCCCTGGCTTAGTTTTGTTGAGGTTTCAGTCCATAATCAGCCAACTCCAAGGCAGGGATGACAAACAGGCATGGCAGAGCAGAAACAGCATGGTGCACACAAGACACCAAAGGCATTGTTAACAGCATCTCCCTGCCCCACTCTGGTTACAAATTTTGTTATAGTCACCAGGGTTTGGCAAGGGAATTCATTAAATACAGCACACATAAGTTATAAGGTTATTTTATGATAATTACGGAGTCAAATGCAAAGGACTCCAAGAGATTAACCATACACTAGAAGTACAAAACATTCAACTGAGGGTCTAGATCCCAGAATTTTCTCCACACAAGTCCAGCTAAATCCTTAGAGTCCAAGGCAATGTTCTCCTTAAGTCCAGCAGTGGCCTAGAGCCTAGAGTACTGTCTCATGGCTTGTCTGTATTGAGTATCTGTACCTAGAAGGCCCAAAGACCAGTGGTGGAAGCCAGAAAAATCTATGATGGTGAGATGAAGGATTTTTGTAACCAAGCTGAGGGATCCCCATTGCAGCCAGGAAGTGTTCATAGTAAAGATCAGAGCTCCCCTGATGAAAGCAACAGTCAATCCCAGTGGCAGTGAGGTCCTAAGCTCCTCCTCTGATGAGAACAGCTTAGTTTGCTTCAGGAAAACCATCCACAGCTAACTTCTCCTAGATAATCAACAAATCATAATAGGAGAAAGCTATTAAAATCACAATCCTTGCTTTCCATTAATTTTGACAAGAGGTGTGGCAACACTAAAAGACATCCCAAGGAATCTTCTGCAGCCCAAATACACTCTTCCCTTCAGGTAAAAGATCTCAATTAACTTTTCCATTGTCCTGTTCTTTCTCAACAACCATGTTCTCCTCTGTTTCATCCTTGCAATGTACAGCTTTACTGGACCCTCTCCTCTGGCCAAATGCTTCTAATCACACTGCTTATTCTCTGCTCTTAATTTCTAACACAGATCAGTCCAAAAGCCCTCATCAGTAATCATGGTACATCCCAAAAATATACTCCATTGAAATTTTTTCTGCCACTAGGCAATGTTTAAAAACACAAGCAAAATGCAGAGCTACTTCTTCCTGAAGCACAACATACAGTGCCTGGGATCCAGCAGTCAATGCAGTCCCCAACAGAAGCCTTTCAAGCCTCATCCCAACTGGTAGCAGTACTCTGATTTTTCTGGGCTCTTACTGGAGTCATATAATTCAGAGTGTACCAGGGCTGCCTCTTTGGATGGCCTCTCAAAACCTTTCCAAACTAATTCCCAAGGCTTTTAAGCTTAAAAAACATGGCCAGGCAACATCACACCAAGTATCCAAGTATGTCTTGTGGGTTCATGCCCTGTGGGGAGTGGTGGCAGCCAAAAAAGCTCCGTTTTAAGTTTACCCTCCATTGTAAATAGGAGATTATGTTACGGGGAACCATGTCCTTGCCAACTCTGATGCTTACCTTCAGAGGTTGCCTTAGAAACAAGATGAATGTTCTGTGACCTCAAGAAACAAAGTAGCCCTTGAGGGTGGGGAATGTTCTGAAAACTAGTAAACAAGGAAGCAGGTGTTTTTTGTATAAAGGTCATGATTAATGACCTAACTCACTGAGTGTATAAAAGAGAGGTGTAAATAAACTTGCTCGCTCGGTCTTGGGAGCCCTCCCGACTCTGTCTCTTTGTCTTATTTTCTCAGTCCTCCTTTCCCCCATTCAGAAACCTTTTGACTGGTGACGGCTGGTCCGTCACAATGCCCCACTGGTACCAAATTTCTGTGTTAAAGTTAGAGGGAGGGGGTTTATTTGGCTTACAGTTTCTAGAGGTTTCAGTCCATAATCAACCAACTCCAAGGCAGGGACAACAAACAGGCATGACAGAGCAGAAACAACTTAGTGCACACAAGGCAGCAAAGGCAACAGAGTTAACAGCATCTCCCTTCCTCTTTTATCTTACTCAGACTACTTAGGGCTGGTAGCCCTCACACTCTTAGTCCTAGTGCCCTTGATCCTAGCATTGCATCCTGAATCAATTCCAGCTTCACACACTCTAGATCAAGCCTATGACCACATTAGACCTTGGGGGACATCTAGACCCAAACCATAACAGCAACATAGTGTTGAATCTTCCTCTTTATCCATTCTGCCAGTCTGTTTCATTTGATTGGTGACTTGAGACCATTAACATTGATGGTTATAACTGGTATGTATTGTCTTATGTCTCTCATGTTAATTTCCTGCTGTTGGCTTCCTGTTTTCCTTTTCTGTTTAATTTCTTGCCTTGCCTGTTGGATTCATTCTGTTGAGATTCATGGAGTTGTAATCTTTACTGTCTCTTACTGTATCCTTCAGAACACTTTGAAGAGCTGGTTTGGTGGTCATGAATTTATTCAGGTGTTCTTTGTCATGGGTGTATCTTATTTCTTCATCAATTTTGAAGGAAAATTTTGCAGGGTATATCAATCTGGATTGGAGGTTGTTTTCCTTTAGAGTTTGAAATACCTGACTCCAAGCTCTCCTTGACTTGAGAGGGTTTTTTAAAAATTAAATTTATGGTACATGTTAGGTATACAGTATGATGACATTCATCATTGGGAATTTGTACCTTTACATGATATATCTTGGTTCTTATTTTTTCCCCATTTCCCTGCCCTCACTATTTATAAAGACTTTGTTTCCATCTTTCCTTCTCTCATATTTTTTTCCTTATCCTTATTTCCTTTCCCCTACTCCTCCCACTTCCTCTTCCCTTTTGACCTTTTCTTCCTGTTTTACATTATTATACATTTTTATTCTTATTTACACTTTCAGTTTCTCACACCAGAGAAACTATTCAGTATTCACAGGTGTGTCCTATTTATTTCTCATGAGAGTGTGGCTTCAAGACTGAAGATTTTGTATTGAAAAGTCTGCTGTGATTCTGATGGGCTTTCCTTTAGAGGTGATTTCTTTTGTCTAACAGCTTTTAATATGATTGTGTTGAATTTCTGGAATCTTGACTATTATATGCCTTGTGGAAGATTTTTTTTTTTTAAATCATGGTTAATTAGAGTCCTATATGCCTCGCCTATCTGTATGTCAAATTGTTTTTCCCTCTTTGAGAAGTTCTCTGCCATTACTTCTGTGCACAATTTCTTTATCTCATTTGCATTATCCTCTGCTTTTCATTGACTCCAATCAATCTTATGTTACTCTTCTTTGCATCACATAGCAGGTGCTGGATTGATTTCTTATGGTCCCCCTTTTTGTTGGTACTGGGGATTGAATGGTCCTTTATTATTTTTGAGAACGCTAACATTCACATTGGCTCATTCTGCTGCATATACCTTCAATGGAGTTTTTAATCTCCTGGATATCTGTTGGAATCTGTTTCATGGATTCCATTTCTTTCCTATGCTGGGTGTTCATGGCTTCCATCTCATTCCTGAGCTCCTCTATTTTTTTTTAAATCTCTATCTTTCATTCTGGCCACCATCTCTGTAATTATTTTGGAAATTATTTCTGCTTTGATTTTTTTCTAGAGCCTCATTCATCTGTTTTGTTACATCTGATTTTGGGTTTTTCCATTTCATTGCTCCTGGAGTTTGCCTTTGGTGAGCTGAAAGTCTGTGGAGGGCACATTGTCTTTAAGTATATTCTCATTTTCTATGTTTTTAAAAGTTTGATTCTTGAGTTGATGCTTGCAAATTGCTTATGCTGTGTAGCTTTATTGCCAGTATTCAGAACATTTAGGAAATGACTACTTCTCAGAAGTGTGTTCCAGGTGTAACTAGCTCTTTGGTTTTGAGTCTGTTGCCAGATCCTACCTCTTCAATATATTAGGAGGAGAAATTTCTGCTTACTTGGCCCAGCTGCCAACTCTTTGGCACAGGCCTATAGGGTTTTTTTTAATGATCCTTAGGTAATCTCAGTCTTGGTAAACCAGGAGGAACAACTGATTAGCACAAGTATGTCACCTTGACTAAAGTAGTACAATCAACAGTAACAATTGCATTAAATACAGCCTACAAAATGATAAATTGTAGCCCTTAATGTGGCTTTTTCACCCTTAGGGGAGAAGATTTAAAAGGGGTTGGGGGTAGAAAACATCAACAGAAGAAGAGGAAGAGGTTAGATGAAAGGCTGGAGGACAAACTTCAGGAAACTGGTGAAGAAGACAGGTGAGAAAGAAAAAAGGAAAAATAAAAAAGAATGGAACAGAACAACAACAAAAACCACAAACTGTGTTCAAATGATCAAGAAAAAAGCTAAATAAAAAAACTCCAAGAAATAGAAAGGAGGAAAAAAATGAAAAGGATAAAAAAGATTAAAAAGACCAAAACATCCAATTCAAGTTGTGTCCCTTCTGTCACTGTTAACCAGTGTGGCCAAACAGAGTCCAGAGACAAATTGATTAATCCTAGCAAGCTAGCTGCATCTTCACAGTTGGGTAGTGGATAATCCCAACCAGCTGCCCCTTCAGTTCCTCTGAAGTTCAGGCTTTTTTCTGGCTATGAGGCTGGAACCAGATTCTTTTGAGCCCACAACAGTCTTTGGGTCTCCTGTCACCTTGAATTCTGCACCCTGACCTCCTGCTACCTTGAACTTGACATGTGCTGAGGCACCAGAAGCCATTAAATGGACTCTGTCCACAGATTTTCTGAATTCCAAGCTTGGTAGGCCCCTTTCCAATTTGACTACAGCCAGTCACCCTCTCCTGGATGAGGTCTGAACACACTTAACAGTGGCTAAAGTCCAGTTCATCCACTGCTCTCTTCCACTGGTGTGTTTCCCTGTGGAGGCCTCTGGAGTCATCAGTAGTCACTGTGCATCTTCAGTTTTGGCCTGCCATTCCCTCTCAGAGTGTTGCAGAAATCTTGGAAAGAAATACACAGAGACACAGAATTCAGATAAAATAATAAAATTTCTTCTCCCAAGCAGATGGGAATGCCAGAAACCAGTCTGGTCAATATCTATGCTGCCTTTGTTCAGCATTTCCCTTTTTATATCCTTTTTAGCCATTATCTCATCCCTAGTAGTCTTTGATATGTAATATAATTCCAGTTTCTATTTACAAGTCACAGACACAAGATAGGCCATACACATCGTAAATTCACCCTGGCATGGTAACTTTGTTAGGTTAATGAAGTTACTAGTTAGAGTCAGATAATCCTCACCTTAAACAAGGAGTTACAGGAAAAGCAAATCTTAAAAGAACACAATACTTATTTTTCTTCTACAACTACCTTAATACTCAATCTATTAAGTTATCTAAAACTGTTCCATATCATTCCTCCCTCTGTTTACTTCAGGATAATTCTTCTATCCATTACAAGTTCTATCCAGTTTATCTACATTTTTTTTAACACTAGCATTGGGCAGTCTTGAGCTGCAGCACTGCACTACCATATAAATTTTGAAATCCATCGGATGACACAAGCACTAAATATTAATGTTATTGTAACAAGAAGGGGACTCAGAAGAGTTCCTATCCAAGTTTTTTTTCATTCTGTCCAAGTAAAATTAATCTCATAGGACAGCTCTCCTATACCAAATTTCTCATCAAGAGCCTTGATCTGATCTTTTAGTTTGCCTAGTGATTCTTGTACTACACCAAATTTATTAGCACAATAACAACTCTCTTCACCAAGAAGTAAGCAAATCCCTCCTTTCTGGGCTGTGAGCAAATCGAGAGCACACCTATTCTGTAATGACATTGACCAGTCAATCTAGTTGGGTTTCTAAAGCCTGAAGTGTGTCTCAAATTTCCTCAAGATCTTTTTAAACTTCTTGTCCTAATGAAATATATTACTCCTGGTAGCCAAATAAGATCCTATGGGACAGCCATATACATAGATATAGGATTACATTGACCTTGTTTACAATTGTTACAATTACCAGTGACTCATCCAACAATGGAGCTGTTGATCCAAACTTGTGTTTTCTCTTTGCAATATAATTTTTCATTAGAATAGCCCCCCCCAGTCAGAAGTTACCCAGGTCCCCCATAATAATTTTATCAAAGAATATTGTAAATGGATAGCCTTCCGTTTCCCATTTTACCATTTTAAAAGTCACATATTGTTCATCAAACTTTTCATAACTAGGCCTAAACACCCATAATTCAAAAACAAAGAAACTTAAGGCTGTGGTGATCTGGCACAGCACAATAACCCATGTCGTCCTTGTTGGTATTCTTCAGCCATGCGTTGATTCACCAGCCTCCAGAGTGGTGAGAGCAGGGCTTTGAGTGTGTTGTCTTTCTTGACTTTCAGCATGAGCTTTATTGTTACCTTGTACAATGAAGGCTTTGCCTTTCTGATGTCCTGAACAACATATTACTGTGACTTTGCTAGGTTTCCACACTGCCTCTAGCAACTGTATAATTTCCTGTTTATTTTTAATTAGCTTCCCTTCTGCCATGAGAAGACCTCACTCTTGGTAAATCATACCAATGATGTATAATGTAGCAAATACATAGCGAAAGTCCATATATATTTATACCTTTTTTACCCTTTGCCCATCAGAGTGCCTGTATGAGTGCCCAGAGCTTAGCACATTGCACCAATGGCCCTAGCTAGGACCACCTCATCCTTCATGGTTACCGCATATCCAGCATGACAAATCCCATCTTCCCCAAAGCTGCTCCCATCCATGAACAGAATGAGGTCAGCATTGGACAAGGGTGTCATTTGCAAGTCATGGCAGCTGGAAAAGAGCTCATCAGTGACACTCAAGCAGTCATGATCAGGAAGGCCTGTCTCCATGGGCAAGAAGGTAGCAGGATTTAAAGTTTTTATAGAAATAAACCACAAGTGGGGATTCTCACAGAGAAGGGCTTGATACTGAGTAACCTGATTATTTGAGAGCCAATGATGGTCCCTTGTGTTTAGCAGCTCTAGGACCGGGTGTGGAAACTGCACAGTCTGTTCCTGACCTAGAGTCAGCTTGTCTGTTTTTCTGAATCAACAGAACTGGAGTTGCTAAGTCCCAAAAACAATGAGGCCATCCTTTTGATACTGAATCTAAATTCTGAGACAAATATGCCACTGGTTGATTCCATGGGCCTACTTCTTGGGTTAACATTCCAAGGGCCACCTGGGTTTTTTTTCAGTCACATATAGAGTAAAAGGCTGCTTTACATCTGGTATGCATAGGGCTGGGGTGGCTGGCTAAGTCATTTAAAAAATTTTTTTTAAAGCTTCCTCCTGTTTTACAGTCCAATGCAGATGATTTTCCTCTTGTCCCTTTAGGGCTTCATAAGAGAGTTTAGAGATTTCTGTAAAACCCAGAATCTAAATTTTACAGAAGCCTGCTGCCCAAGAAACCATCTCAGCTGTTTGTTTGGGGTATAGGGATGGCACAAATAACCTGTTTTTTATTTCCTAGGCAACCACTTCCCTCCTCCTTCTCCTCCTTGCACTGCTATATTCCAATATAAGGACACCAAATCTCACTGAAGCTCTTTCACTGTTGCTCACCATTCCACCATCTTCCTGGAATTCCTCCACACTAGTACTTTTAGATACTAACAATTATAATTAAAAAGTATTTACTTCAATTCTTTTCTGTCAAAATAAAAATGAAAACTGAACATTGCCTAAAATAGGAATGTTGTTATTCTCCTTGAATTAATTTCCTCTGGCCATATATTTTCTAAGCATAAAAATTTATTCTTCTAAATCTAATTTAATTCAGATGAGTTGGGAAGAGGTCAATGTTTTGAAAAAACTATTAACTACAGATATAAAGTCTATGCATATAATTTTAGAAAATATATCATAGATATTCAATAAGAATCTAATGGAACAGTTTGAATGATATATACTAATCATTTTGGTTGAAAGGCATAAATTCCAAAAATCATAAGAAATTATAATACTAAACACTATGTCTCGTGAAACCATAAGGTTTCTAGGATGCAACCTATCATTTCCATTTCTCAGCATCAATTTATTCAACATTTTTTGCATAGTTTAAGAATGTAGTCTATGTAGAAGATTAAAGTTTGATCAGATATTGATGGGGATTGCTGATGAGGCAAATAGAAACAACAGTAGGTAATTACAATAAAGCAAGGGGCATGTATTCTCAATGTTATATATCAGCTAAATCACATTTACTTAAACTGTACTTTTTCCATTCACCCTTTCCTGAAAGTAGTTTGTCTGCCAGACCCTACCCCATTTCTTTCTCATTGAATTTATGTTCAGATGAAAAGGCAAACAAAACAGGTCTCTGGAGGGGAATTTATTTATCATCTCTAGTTATGTTCATATATGACATTCTTAACTAAAGCTTATAGCTTCAGAAAGGACCTGTGAATTCCATTAGATTATATACAAAGATTTATGTGTATGTGTTTGAATGGGAATGGGATCTATAGTTTTCATATGATTTTCATAATGTTACTAGATGGAAGATTTCAAAGAGAAAGAATTATTGTCCTAAACTATAGATAATATATCAATAGGGTGAGAGAAAAGAAGTTATTTTAGAAGGGAAAGGAAAATGCAATGATAAGAATCTGAAATCATGACAAAGATGGAATTTTTAATTTCAGAGGGCTTTATGGTTCTCTCATCAATAGTAAGTTTTTGATGGCTTTAAAAAGATTAAAATGTGTAGACTAAATTGTTATGATTTTGCTGTCAGGAGGGAACCAGTGGAATTTTTAAGAAAATGTTTTCACAAACACTTGTACTCAATAATTTCTAAACACTAGTTATAATACTAAAATACTGTAGTTAGCAGTTGGAAGATGATTATTTAAAGGAAAGGCAACACTAATGTAAATCAGGTGTCACAGTGTGTGATGATGGTGGTATAAAGGATGTAAAGATTATTGAGATGAAACAGTTCAATAACTAGGAAGGTTTATAGGGGGCTGCTTCTTCAGCATAGGAGAGCAAAGGGAAAAAGCAATGAGCTGAGAGACCTGTGGTTATTTATTTGTAACTGAATGATATGGAAACAAAGATGTCAAAGAAAATCATTTGCAATATTTTTATAGAAGTTTTGATCAGGGAACAGAAAAGGAATGGGATAGTTTATTATGTGACACATTTTGACCTATTTTAAGCATTCTCATTTGAGCAAAGGGGACACAATGACCAAAGCAAATATCTCTGTTGATTCTGCTGACTGTTGCCATGTAGATCTGTTCTAACCTTAACCCATTCTTTCCAGGAATCCTGAAATGTTGTCCAAAGAGTCTCTTCCATTTTTCAAATTCACTTCAAACACCCATTTGTCCAGAGTTTCCCTATCACTTCTCCTTCTCTGTTAATAATCTAGATTAAGCAGGGGGTGGGGAGAGTATGTCATATATGGGTGTTGGGCTTGTTGGAGGTTGGTTATCATGGGTTCCACACAGAAGATGCATTGAAACAGCATATAATGCACTCTTTGGGCTTCAAGAAAACAGAAAAAAGATTATTCTAGGGCTGGGGATTTAGCTCACTGGTTTCGCCACCTGCTGCCCAAGTGCAAGGACTGGAGTTCAATTCCCAGTACTAAAAAAAAAAAACAAAAAAAACACCAACGATTATTCTAATAGCTATAAGAATCCAAATGTGAAAATTGAGACCAGACAATGAGTGTATACAATTGAGTCAGTAGGCATTATCATTGACATAACACAAAGTAATGCTGCCAGGCTTCCTTAGTTTATGAAGTTGGACCTGAAGCCAGGCTTGCAGATATCTCTATCCAGATTTACAAAAAAAATGCAGTGGAGAAGGTGTTGAATCTCCTACCAAGATTCATAATGATTGAAAAGAACAGGAGTAACACACATCAAGGAATACCCAGAATCACAACAAAGGTGCATATACACATAGACTTTTTTCCAAGGGCATCAAGACTTTGTAGATGTTATTTATCAAAATTGGCATGAGTAAATATTTCTGAGGTAACATTTTGGAAATAGCAATTCATTGTTTGAGAAGTTTGGTTGGAATGTGTCAAAGCAACTTCTGCAGTCACAGCAGAATTGGGAATTTAGTAGCTGCAAGAATAATTACAATAAAAATATCTAGAAAATGCTTTTGTCTGATGTACTCAATCACTTATGTGTTGTGCAATAGAATTTCCCATTCACTCTTGAGTGACATTACTGGAGACCCATGCTTTGGCACATTCTCTGAGTACATAATGTGTAAAACTCAGATGAACTATATTAAAATTGCATACAAGAAGTCAACCAGATGAGATTATTGGGCAGTGATACATTATTGCTTATTAGGGGGAGAGAAATATTAATTGCATTAAAAGATCTATAACGACCACAGGAATTATATTCCGTTATATTAGGGTGGGTCACCCCCAACCACAGTAGACCTGGTCTTTCTGAAAACATATCAACATGTTTAGATGTCAGTTAAAAAACCCTGGTGGATATCAGTGGCCGGGGCAACATGGTCAGCTCACTGTCTTAGCAACTTTATCCTACTATAGGACTTGGGATGTGTGCCAGGGCCACCTGGTGGACGTGATGGCACTTACAACCAGGGTGTCTATAGTCAGGCCAAGTTGGATCACTACATTCCCTCCTTTGTATTTGTGTAGCTCTTACGAACTTGTCCCTCTCTGCCCCCCAACAACCCCACTTCTGAGCCCGAGAGGGCTTTTAATATTGTATCAACAGTGTCCTCCTGAGAGAGACCACTTGTCTGGCTTGTAAACTGATTCCACAGCAGAAGTAGAAACATCTGCATGAATAGAGACAGACAATTATGCAAATGATAATGATGACTGGATTTTCTTTTTTAGCAAGAGCTTCAGGAGGCAAACCAAGAATTTAGCATCTTTCCCAAGGGTGCTACAGGTCAGAAAGAGCATCAGTTTTGGGTCTTCCCTTCATGTGTGACATGAAGTGTATGACACTGGCATTCTCACTAGAAACTCACATCCAACATTCTTTCTTGATATTGGAACAGATGCTTTTTTTAAAAGATAAAAATGTTGATTTCAAAAGCAAATTCTGTCAGGGAAAACACCAAAAAAAAAAAAAAAAAAAAAAAAAAAAAGCAGAACACTAAAGATTTATAAACAGAAGAAAATTCAGTGCTCTGTAAGGACGTATAATGGCAAAACCTTTACCATCCAGCAAGGCAGTACTGGTGGACTCAAGTCTGTTAAGACAGTATGGCAACAGCAGCAGCTGGGGGCTGATGCAATGGAATATATCACATGTATGGTCCAATGGGACAGGGCAAATGAGGGTTTTCTAAAACTAGTGTCAAAATGGCATGCCAGATTAAGAGGCAGACTGTAGATCCTAGAGGTATTGCCTTTGCCCTACTCAGTGCACAAGCCATAATATCAAGCCCAGAGCCCAAGAGGGTCAGCAGGAACTGTTTAGGCAGGCTAGACACTCCTTACCCTGTGGCACACACACAAAAAAGTGATCTACTGTGGAAGATCAGACCTTTGAGTTCCTATTTAACTGCACCCTCCTCATGGCTTGGTGTTCAGTTTTCAGAACAGTAGCTATCTTTGCCTTTGTACCAATTTATGCAGCACGAGATCTTGATATATGCCCTGGACATGGAATTTCTAGGGCAGGGCCACATACCCCAGGTTCAGGAAGGCCAAATGTGTGGGTATTTAGATTAGCACTTCTCCAGGGACCTCATTCCAGCTATCCAAGGTAAATGTGTCAAACAAGGGCTGTATTTGTTCTCTTAGTAAGGCATTTCCCCCCACTCTACAGACCTTGCATCTGAGGGTTATTTGGCAGTTGATACACCATATGTTGGCTAGCACGTCCAGTGAAATGGGTACCTTGATCACTGCCTCAGCTGTCAAGGCAAATAACCAGCATCCCTGGCACGTGAGTTACTGCTAGCCATGCTGGCCATAGCTCTGCCCACAAAGTTGCTCTGATTTTCTCCTGCCTCACACCAGATAGTATCTGTGGCAGGTTGTACTGCAATAGCAGTCCATACACATCATTTGCCTCTGTGGTACCCATCTGTACACCAGGTATTTTTGCGTATGGGGCCCATCCTGTCTTGGACTTGGGAGGTCATAGAGTCACCTGTAGTGGAAAAAGCAATTTCAGAGGTAACCAGCCCCACTATCTCCCACAACTTGGGAGTAAACAGCCTGTTGGATAGAGCACTTTGCTGCTGTAAATATATGTGCCACATACACAAGTTAGAAGTCTGTGCTCTTGTAGGTTGAATCCTGCAAAGTACATCCTCTACCTAGTTGATGGGCAGACCAGTCTGCAAAGTGATGAGCAGAGTCTCAGAGGGTCTACCCATAGGAGGAAATTGTATACAACTAGGAACTGATGGTCACATAGAGCGTGTCCAGTTTCATCTCCTTTCTAAAGCTGTGACCAAAACCCCAGGGGGTCCCTTTTGGACTTGTTCTACTTGCCAGAGGATCCATCCCATCTCATCTGTTGTCCCAGTGACATCTAATTGCAGTGGCCTGACCTAGGTAAAGGAATGCCCAGGTCTTGTGCGTGAGCCCTTTGTCTTTTTGTGTGCTCCCTGTTGGAGGACAGTCCTGTATTCCCCTTCTTTAATTAACCAAGGTAGTCATTACAGGTCTTGTGCTAAACAAGTAAGGGAAGTAGGAAGGTCTGCACATTTTGGGGCACCACTGGAAGTATTTGATGGATCTACCCAGGCAGAGTACCCTGGGGCTTTTGAATTTGGGGAGATCTGTAGCCCATCCTCTTACCTGGAGGTAGGTCCAAAGACTGCTGTACAACAAGCAGCACCTTCACCAATCAACGTAATACTACCAATATAGTGAAACATTATCAGTGAAAGATAAGTACAGAGCCAGCATGCCCTGACAGACAGTGGGACTGTGTAGATAGCCCTAGGGCAGCAACTGGAAAGTCCATTGACTGCCCCTCCATGTGAAAGTAAACTGATCTTTTGACTATGTGTGCAGAGGAATGCTG
Source organism: Heterocephalus glaber (assembly GCF_053883595.1). Classification (NCBI taxonomy): domain Eukaryota; kingdom Metazoa; phylum Chordata; class Mammalia; order Rodentia; family Bathyergidae; genus Heterocephalus; species Heterocephalus glaber. Next base: position 1,249,483 of record NW_028258189.1, read on the forward strand.
AAAAAGGCATTAGTTAATTCTAACACAGCATGAACAGAACCATTTGAGGAATATTAGTCTAATATTTACATAATGTTGGGAACAGCAGCATGTATAGGATATATCGTCTTTAAGGCCTCCATAATCTGCATTCTCTTAATCCCATCTAGCATGTCTGTCTGTCTGTCTCTCTTCATGTCTTTTGAGACAGGGTTTTGCTGTGTAGTTCAGGGTGGCCTTGAGCTCACTATATAGCCCAGGCTGGCCTTGAACTCATGGCCATCCTCTGCCTCACCCTCCTGAGTGCTATGATTACAGGTATGCACCACTGTGCCTGGCTATCTGCCATTTTAGAAAAACGGAGGAGAGCCATACACAACTACTGAAAGCACTCTTGTGGGTAGTATTAAGTATTTTAGATATTCCTAATAAATTAATGGTGTGCCCTTTCATGGTGCCCTCTGGGAAAGTGTGTACTACTGCCTTGACAGCCCTATTCCCTCCCCTCCCGTAGGGCAGGGAGATTGAGGGGATGGAAGTTTGGTTGTCATTGCAGCATGGTCTTTATCCCTCTGACTTTAAGCTAGAATTCACAGATACCTGTAGTCTTTCCCAAAAGGTAGTCCATTTCCAAGATGCTTTCCTGAGTCCAGATATGGTTGCTCCCTTGATATCCAAATGTAGTAATACCTACTTCAGCTTGTTAGCCCCATGGTCCTATTTCCTTTCCTTTGTATCCAGCTACAATTGTCCTGAGTCATGAAAGACATCTAGGTTCTTATGAATTAGCATGCATCTAGAGGCAGAGTTTACTATGGTGAGGTGATTCTTCTGCATTGTGTTGTGTGTGGGGGACAAGCAGATAGTGAGTTCTACATGAGTTCCTTTTGTGCCCCCTATTTCTCTCACTCTGCAGTGAATCTCAGAAAACAGAAAGGACCCATCCCTACTTAACCTGCAATGGCTAACCTCCCAACCTGATTTGTCACCCTCTGTGAAGGGACCTTTTGGGAGAGTTAGAACTGATGTGGACACTTCTTAGAGAAACTGTGATAGCATCTGCTTGGTTATCTACCTGTTCACAGAAACACAGGTGCTAATGTGATAGCCAACCCGACTCCATCTTGTGCCTCAATGCCATTTTGTACCTGTGCTGAACAAAGTGCCTGTGCTTGGACAAAGCACCCAAAACTCCCACATCTGGCTTGGTGGAAAACTTGCTGCAGTTGCAGGATGTTTTGTAGCTCAACTAGTGTGTGAAACTTCCTTGTGCCCCCCACTAACCTGGCACGGCTCTACTTCTGTAAGATTGCCCTTGCTCTCCTGAGCCCTCCCCAGCTGAAAGCATGATTTCAAAGGAGAAATCAAACTGCTTCCCATTGCTGAGAAATCTTTCTGGATCCTAGGCCCTCCTTGGCCACCAGCTTAATAAACGGGCTCAAATCTGCCACAGAGTATGGGACATCTCACATTGTTCGAACTCACTCGTCCCCAACACTAACAAACTTATGCCACATTGATTTTCTCACTATCTGGACCGGATTGTTTTACTTTTTCCCAAGCCATGGTTTGCTCTCCTCTATTGTTCTGTTCAGTGACAGGCTTCATTTGGTCTCTGTCAAGTCAACTTTGGCTTTCTCAATATCATACACATCCTGCGTTATAGACAGCTGGACTAAGGAGAGAGAGGATGGCAACTGTACCATTATGGATAGAGATGGTACCATTATGGATGTTTTGTCTTGCCTGTGGTAAAAACTGACTTAAACCTGGCCACACGTAGCCTTCCAAAAACCTGGTCACACGTAGCCTGCCTGCATCACACTGGGTTTCTTCTATACCCTTACATAGAGATGCCACCCTCTCTCATTGCCGTTAGGAACCTTTCTGTGAGGGAGTCATGGACTCCAGACCATGGGGGCATGGAAGGACCTCATGTAGATCTCCTTGTTCCCCCAACTTCCCTACACTTGCTTGAAGTTATATAATGTTGCCTGAGTGCCAGGTGGGTATTATACTCCTCATTTTTTCCATCTTCATTTAAAGCCAAACAAACGCCGTCTCCCATAAATACTGACTCCATATTCAAAGTCTCACCACCCAGAATGTCAGAGTCCCATGGGGGAAGTTGTTTGAACAGTTTTGCAATGCCTAGCAGATCTACAGAGATAAAGGCATAGATTGGTAGGGTTTCCTTCATGGTAGGGATTGGGCAGGTGGGTGCTCCATCCTGACTGACCTAGCCCACTGCATTTGCTGAGTTTTGGCATTACACTGCCTGAGTGGTCAGAGAGAAAAGCAGAGCCCATAAGCTGCAGAACCCTCTCCAACTTCTCTCATTATTTTTGTATTTTTCTGTCTCTCATCCCCAGAATTCCAGTAAGTTTCCATTTTTCTCGCTTCGTTTTTCTTCTTGCTGCTGCTGTTTTTGTTTTACATCCCACTCAGTTGTGAGCCAGTAGCCCTTTCTCCACGGCCCCCCTTTCTTTTCCCCTCCTATTGACAAACTGGCCCAGACATCTCTAATTTATAATTGGGTTCTTCTACTTTCTCTACCAAAGTGGAAGATAGAAAGGAAGTAGAAAAGTCATTTTACTTTTGCTTCTGTGACCATTTTTGACATCAGCAGGGGACCAAGCAGCCCAGAAAAACAGCTGTCTCTTCATGGTGGCAGTATCCTGGCCCTTCTGGGCACAGTGGGTTAAGCAACATTCAAATGTTCCAAACTCTTAACATTTTTCTTGCATTTTAGGACATATGGGGATTTACTGGTCACTCCCCTCCTTCCCTCTTACTTACAGGTGGTGGATAATACGGAATTTCCCCTGTGAAAGCTTGATTTTCTTTGGCCATTTCCTTGGCAAGTGACTCAGCAAGTGTATGAGAAAAAAATCCAGTCCTAGTATATGAAACGCAGTCTTAGTATAAGAAAAGTATCTGCCAAAGGCAAAAGGTGATGTGATACCAAAGAGGCAAGCAGATTTGGGATTTTACAGAATGCAATTTGTTGGATACCTGTGCACAGATGTTTGTTTTGGGAAGCAAGAAGAAAGGAGGGTCCTCATATCCTGAGTCAGGAAGAGCAGGCTTATATGCTAAGCTAGACAACTTACGCTAAGCCACAGTTAACTAGAAAGTACATGGCCATTCTAAAAATGTATCAGCATATTTAGATGTCAGTTAAAAAAGTCTGGCTGCCAGAAGCCAGCACAACATATTCAGATGAGCATATCAATGACTCTGTTACTCCTTTAGGGTTTGGGATACATGTCAGGGTCACCTGAGAGACAAAATGCTATTTACAACCAAGATGGTTGTACTCACATCAGGCTGAGCCCGATTGCCCACTCTACGTGTAGTCTACGTTAACTGTTTCTTTATCTGTGTGGAAGCTTTTTGGTTCCATGTTAGCCCATTTGTGTATTTTTGCTTTGTTGCCTATATTTTGAAGTCTCATCCAAATGTAGCCTTGTCTGGGCCAATAGAAAATGTTTCCCTTCCGATATCTTCTAGTACTTTCATAATTTTGCAGTCTTACATTTAAGCCTTTTAATGCACTTCAGTTGGTTTTCATATTTGGTGAGAGGTAAAGATGCAATTTCATCCTTAAGCCTATGGACATGTCCCTACAGTTTCCCCAGCCCTGCTGTTGTACTGGGTAAAGGTTGTGCTGACTGTGGACAGCTTTAGGTGTTATGGTTATTTTACCTATATGAATTCTTGCACTTCAGAAACACTCCATTTCAATTTCTTTCTCTGGTGTATTGCAGGTTTCATTGTAGAGATCTTTCTCTTGGTTAAATTTATTTCTATGTATTTTATTTTTTAGATAGATAGTAAATGGAATTTTAAGTTTTCTTTCAGATACAGCAGTTCAGATCCTACAAACTTTACTGAATTGGTTTATTAGTGTAGTATTTTTGTGACATCTTCAGGGTTTTCCACATATAGGAACATGTTATTTGAAAACATGGATGATTTAACCTCTTTGTGATTTAGATGCATAGCATTTATTTTTCTTAATTTCTTTGGGTAGGAGTCCCAATTTTGTGTTAACTGCAAGTGGCCGAAGTAGCATCTTTGTCTTTGTCCAAGTTAGAGGAAAACGTTTCAGCTTTTTTTCCACTTAGTATGATGTTGGTCATGGGGTTTTTCATAAGGCTTTTATTCTGTTGAAGTATGCTGCTTCCATACGTAGTGTGTTTGGAATTAATATCATGAAAGAATCTTGAATTCTGTAAGTGCTTTTTCTCCATCTATTGAAATCAGCTTTTTTTTTTTTTTTTTTTTTTTTTTGGTCTTTTATTCGATACAGTATATCATGTATTTGACTTCCATATGTTGCACCACCATTAGATCACTGGAATGACTCTCGCTTAGTCATAGTGAATGATAGAAGGCTGTCGGACTTGGTTTGCCAATATTTTGTTGAGGATTTTTTGCATCATTGCTTCTCAGGGTTATTTGCCTATGGTTTTCTCTTTTGGTTGTGTTCTCTGGCTGGTTGTAGTAAGAAGGTAATACTGGCCTTGTAAAATGAATTTGTGAGAGTTCTCTCTGCTTCAGTTTTCTAGAATTGTTTAAGAAGTGTTGCACATTCTTTTTGAAATACATAGTAGAATCTAGCCATCATGCCTTTTCTTGAGTGGTATTTTATTACTTAGTCTATTGCTTATCCAATTTTCTTCTTATTTAACCCTTGGTAATTGTGTATGTCATGGAACTTATCCATTTCTTCTGAGTTTTACAGTGTGTTAGTGTAGAAAATTTTCAAAACATTTCCTTTCGATCATTTGTTTTCCTACAGTAGCTGTGGTAACGTCCTCACCTCTGATTTTGTATATTTGTCTTTTCTAGTTTTCTTAGCCAAAGTAAGGTTTGTTCATTTTGTCTTTTCCAAAAGCCGCTCTTCCTTTTCTTGATTTTTTTGCAGTTCTTCTAGCATCTCTTTTGGCTGCTTTCTCTTTATTGTTTCCTTCTATCAATTGTCACTTTCGTGTGTTTATGTTTTCCTAGTTCCTTAAGAAAGAATGTTGTTAACTTGGTTTCACTCTTTTGATGCACACCTTTATTACTAAGCACAAGCCTGTCAGCTGCTTTTTTGCTACTTTCCCTTGGTTTGGGTATGTTACATATTCATTTCCATGCATCTCCAGAAACCTTTTTTTTTTTTTGGTACAGGGGACACTGAACTCAGGATCTTGCCCTTGCAAGGCAGGCACAGTGCCCCTCAGCTAAATCCAGAACCCTCCAGAAACCTTCTTAATCCTGCTTTCACAGTTTCTTCATTGACCCATTGGTTTTTCCAAGTGTATGTTTAATTTATGTGTGTATGTAAAGCTTCAGAAGTTCTTCCTGTTACTGATTTCTACTTTTATAACATCGTTGCTAGAAAAGATTCTTGATTATGACTTTGATCTTCTTAAATTTTTTAAGACTCATAATTGTTGAGGCCTCATGTATGACCTATCCTGAAGACTGTTCCATGAGCAGGTGAAAAGAATGTGAATTCTACACATATTGCCAGAATTCTCTGTAAATGTTTGTAAGGTACGTTTGGTCTAGAGTACAGTTTAAGTCTGAGTTTTCTTTGTTGATTTCTCTGCCAGATGGTCTGCCCACTGTTGAAAGCATGAAGTTCCCTAAAATTATTGTATTATATAGTCCATCTGTACTTCACATCTGTTGTATTATTCCACATATTTAGGTGCTGCGATGTTGTGTGCATACATATTTATGGTAGTTGTGTATTGTTGCTGAACTATTCCCTTTTTACAGTTTATCTGATGTAAGTATAGCTACTCTTAGCAATACTAATATTGTGGTTTCCATTTGCATGAAATATCACTTGACTTTTGGTCTATGCATCTTCACAGCTGAAGTGAGTTTCTTGTAAGACGACTCTGGTAGAGTTTCTTGTAAGATGAGTCTTTATCTTTTCAATCCATTCACTCTCTACCTTTTAGCCTGGAGAATTGAAACTTTTTACATTCAAGGTAATTATTCATAGGTAAAAGGACTCATAGCTGCCATGTCTTTGTTTTCTAGTTGCTTTGTAGATCCTTTCTTTTTCACTGTCTTCCATTATGATTAAATAATTTTTTCTAACAGTCTGCTTTGATTATTTACTTTTTAAAAAGGTTATCTATTATAGATAGATAACCTTTGCTTGTGGTTACATGAATACTAATAATGTTAATTCATTTTAATGTACACACGGCCATTATATTTTCCTTCACTTTGTGTGTACCCAGAATGTAACTAATGGGTCAGGATTTTTATTAACATTTCATTATGCTGTCAGAGTACTAGTTTTCTTTTCATCAGATTACCAAGGAAAATTTGTAACTCTGTGAAACTGAGTTATGCACCATGTATTCAGATATGATTGCAAATGAAAACTGTGTAATCTCGATTACTCAACCATACAGAACCAGTACAAAGTTTGTAATTATTGCTATCTGAAAATGAAGAGATGTATTTTATGGAGTGAATATATTCAGATATTGTAGCTGGTAAGAGTGTCATTTGTTTGCCTTTCAATGAGCTTTGCATTAATGTAACAAATACGTGAGAGAATCCTTCTGCACACTGAAAAGATATTCCTCTCAAGGTTTTTGATCTTTAAGTCCATGACTGATTGTTTAGTTTGAATTTTGGCAGCATAGGACAGTAAGAACATGTGATGGGGCAATGTTGTTTACCTCCTGACTGAGAACAAAGAAAAACTGAAAGGGACAGGGTCATTGGCTCTTCCAATGGCACATCTCCAATTCTTGGAAGATATCATAATAGTCCCTACCTCTTTCAGTAGTGCCACGCTTGGGCATGCCTGTAGCCTAGGGGCCTGTGGGTGATATTTCTTTTGAAACTGTAGCATTCTTTTTCCTTTCTCCAAAGATTCAGGTTCATCTCACAATGCAAAAATGCATGCAGACCACCTCTCAGAATTCCAAAAGTTGCAGCTGTCCCAGAATTCTTAGAAGTTCAGTTCAGAATCCCCTCTGAGACTGAAAGGAAACTCATCGGTGAGCTGTTGTGAAAATCATAACAAAAGTTAATATGGTTCCAAGATCCTGTGGCACAGGTTAAACATCAACATTCCAAAAAGGTAGAATAGAGGCATGGAAATGAAGGGTTGGACCAGAGGAAGAACAAAACTTGGAAGGACCCTCTTGGGTCTTGCTTATCTGAAGTCCCTATGGCCTTTCTCTTGGGCTAACTCTGCCTTTCTCTTGGGCTAAACCTGCTGCTCCCTTGGCAGGTTTTCCACATTCCTATTATCTCTTAAATTCTGGGGTCTCCCTCAAAGGTTTGGCTTCACTTTCACAGCTTCATTAATCCCCCTGCCAGGAGGGTGCTTTCACAGACTGCAGTCTTGCTCCCCATGCCTTTCCACTGAAATCTCAGTAGAAACTTCCATGACCCCCCCTGTACATCTTACATTTTGTATGCATGGATCATGTTGACACCACAGGTCCTACTTGTGGGTCTTACCTGTACCCAAGCCTGCTGGAGCCAACACTGTAGTGCCCCTTTTTTTTGAGGCCTGTGACAGCTGAGACAAATCCAGAGAGAATAATTAGGTACTTTTGGAAATGCAGAGCATCCTCAGGCTCTCTTTTCAAAATACTCTGTCCTGTCCAGGAAGGCCTTTGAAACCACTTTGAAACCAATCTGTTTTCTCTATTTCTGAGCCTGTGATAGCTGTGGCTCTGCTTATTCCTGATGTTCCCTCTGGTGAGTTTTCCTATGTCCTTGTGTAAAGTGCGTGGCACACTCCTTGTTCTTCTGCTCCACCCCACTTCTCCTCCACCCCACTTCTCCTCCCTGTCCCTCTCACCTTTTTCTCCTTCCTCTTCCTCCTCTTTCTTTTCAGGAGGTACTGGGGATTGAAACCAGGACCTTCACATTGAGCTCTATCCCCAGCCCTTTTTGAGACAGGGTGTTGCTAAATTGTCCAGGTGGGATTGATCTTGGAATCTTTCTGCCTCAGCCTCCCAGAGGGCTGGGATTACAGATGTGTACCATGACATCCATTCAGCTTCCTTTTAATGGTATTAATCCCTTTAGAAGTTGCATATGCCTAAGCTGGGCTGTTCCTTTACATGTACTTCTTTTCTGCCCAAACAGCAAGATTTCCCAACTTTTCTGCTCCGAGCTTTGTTCCCTAGTCTCAGTGTAAGCGTGGCTAAAAGCCTGTAATATCCATGCCACTGCGGGGATGCTCTGCTCCCTAGAAATTTCCTCCACCACGTAAACTAGTCCCTCACTCTTAAACTCTGTTGTCACAGAAAACCATCGCTCATACACACACACAAGCACACACAACTGAAAACAAAATTTAAGCTTAGTCATCAAATGGTGTCAGGAACAAGGTTTTATATAGACTGTTAGCTTTTTAATTCTTACAGTAGTATTTACTGAGTATCATATAAATACTACGTGTGTCATATTCAAAGCTCCAGGCATTAAACAGGAAATGCCTCTAATCTCTGTTTTAGTCAGCTAAGAAAACTGACATGGACCAGAAATTAACACTGTACAATGTTAGATGGTGAGTTGAAAAGTATGTCGTAGGAAAATGTACCTGCGACTGAACAGAGGAGTAATGGTATGAATAGGAAGGCAACAGAAGGCTGCTGTCATTGAGAGTGGGATGTTTGATTAAATACCTGAGGGAGAAACTTAAGAGTCCATCGACCATTCTTGGATTAATTTCTTGTCATATATTCTACGTACCACTGAGGTGAACAAGGGATGCAGGAATCTCTCAATTATACTCATTTCTTCTTTTGCATATATTCCCCAAAGTGCTATTATTCAATCATACAGTAGTATTTTGTTCTTGTTCTTCAGGGACACCATGTTGCTCAGTGGCTGTATTTAATTTTCATTTCCACCAATACCATGTGAAGTTCTTTTCTCTTCATCCTCACCAGTATTTAAAATAAAATTTTCATAATAGCCATTCTCACTTTCATGAGATGTTATCTCATGGTGGTTTTATCTTTTATTGATAATTTATTATATTAAGCATTTTTTACGTTCCTTGACCATTTTTTTGAGAAATGTTTTAGATCATTTTCCCATTTTAAAAAAATTTCATTTTTACTTTTGTTTGAATTCCTTAAATATTAGAAATTAATACTTTGTCACATGAATAGTTTGCAATATCTCCAATTATGCTGTGTCTTTTCTTGTATCATCAGTGTGGCACTTTAACTTTTAATATTTTTGCTTTGCAAAAGCCTTTATGTCATAAAATGCCATTTGTTTAGTTTTACTTTTGTTGATTGTACTTTTCAGATCCTCATGAAAAAACAGTTCCGCCAATATTAATGTCATGTATGGTTCTTCTATATTTTTAATTCCAAAATAGATTCATCTTGTGTTTGTCTTTGAAGTAATTTGAGTTGTTTTATGAGAAGAGGGTCTGGTTTTACTCTGATGCATATACATGTCCAAAACACATATTCATCTAATCAGCAAATGCAATATTACCCAGGATAGATTATAGACTACAAATCAATGTTGACAAATTACTTGAGAATCAATTATACCATATATCACCTGGGGCCACAAAGGAATAAAACTGTAAGTCAACAAGTGGACTTGGAGTTAAAGAGTCAGGTATATGGAAGTATTAGAGGTTCATTCCCTGGGTACTGGCCTTGAGTCTGAGGACATGGAAACTTGTCCATCAGTGGATTTTACAAAACCAGGTACAGTTTGAGATCTAAAGCAAAACTGAATGCTCACGTTTTCTCTTCCTTCTCATGAGTTATCTTTTTTCATTCTCTGTTGTCTTGGGTTATGAAAAGAGAGCTATGGTTCATGTAAAACTGCATTCCCAAATTATTCAATGCATGTTTTCTTATTAATTTGCTACATTTAGATATGGTGGCCTCTCCCATGGTTTCCTTAGCTCTTGTGAAGCATTTTCATGAGTGTGTATTTGTTCATATTGATGTTTCTGTGAGGACAAAAATAGCATGCCAAAGATGCTCTGCTCTTCTGTTACTGTTTATATAGTATATTTTGTTATCCATTACAATCTAAAATGTGTCTTCACAAAATTCTAATTTGAAGCTTGTAACAACTTTTAATTTAGTATGGAACTGTTATTTGTTGATAAGGAATTGAGATTATGAAGTGAAATTATGAAGGTGGGGCATAACACATTATGACTAGTAGCAGTTTAAAGAAAAAATGTTCAGGTACAGAGACGGGAAAACCAACTGAACATAGAGGAAGACTATTATCCAAGAGCCCAAGAGACAAATCTTGAAATCAACTCTGTCAATACTGTATTCTAGGGTTTCTAGCCTCCACATTTTCAAGAAAAATTTCTGTGAGATAGCATGTCTGTGAAACTTTTTTTAATGGCATTAGAGAAATAACTATTTTGTTTTAATTCAAGAAATTTCTGTACTTCAATGTACAGTAGTTTTTTCATATAGAGGGAACTGTTTAATCATGGTTTATTATCTAGTTTGATGATCTCTAAAGGTAGCACCTATTCACATTTACTATTGTTATTGATGGAGGTGAATTTTCTGAGTTTATTTTTTTACTATTACATGCTTGCAATTCATGAAGTTTAGTCATCTAAAAGTGGTTGTGTATATATTAGTGTTTCTTTTACTATACTTTTCCTCTCTTCCCCCTCCTGCCACCCTCCTCCATTTCCTCAACCCTATTTTTCATTCTTGCTCATTTGTCTTAGCTCATGGAATATTTACATTGATTGGAGTTATGATGATCATCTGACTGGCACTTTTCTATTCTGTTCAGTTCTGCATCCTCTCCTCTTCCTTATTCCCTTGGAACACTTCCCTATTGAATTACAGCCATCCCCTTGTTTCTCACTATCCATCCTTTATCATTTTCTGTTTGTATTTTGAGGGGTACCATATGGTATTTGAGATTGTGTATCTGATTTATTTCACTCAACATTATATTTTCCAACTGTGTTCATTTTCCTACAACTATCTGAAATTTGTTATTTTTTATAGGTAAGTACTATTTCATTATATACAGATACCATATTTTTCTTATCCAATCATTTGTTGATGGATATACATACTGCTTTCAGGATTACCTATTTTGAATTGTCCAGCTATAAACACTGGTATGTAAAAATTGTTGTAACATGATGATTTCAGCTCTCTGGGAGAGTTACCTAGCAGGGGGATAGTTGGATCATATGAAATTCTAATTTCAATTCTTTAAAGTATATCTATACTGATTTCCACACGAGTTATACTAGTTTTCACCCTTACCAACTATACCAGTTTTCATTGTTACAAACTACTTCCCAACTATAAAAGAGGGGTCCTCGGTGCCACAGCCATCGCAGCATTTTTTATTATTTGATTTCCTAATGATTGCCATTCTTTCTGGAGATGGAGTCTTAAGTGTTGTTCAGATTTGCATTTCTCTGATGGACAGAGACACTGAACACTTCTTTTCATGTATCTGTTGACCACTTGTATTTTTTTCTTTGTGAAATGTCTGTAAATTTCTTTAGCCTCTTTTTTTTTTTAACCAGGAATCAATCTCAGGGACTTTGCACTTACCAAGCAGTTGCAGCACCACTGAGCTAAATCCTCAGCCTATCTTTAGCCTATTTCTTGACAGTCTTTAATTTTTTTAGTTCTTTGTATATTCTATATATTAGTCCTCTGAGTAGCTGGCAAAAATTATTTCCTATTTTTTAGATTGTCCCTTCACTCTAGTGATTGATTCTTTTGCTGTACAGAAGCTGTTAAGTCTGATATAATCCCATTTGTTGATTCTCACTGTTCTTTCTTGGCAATTGAGGTTCTGTTTAGAAACTCCTTTCCTGCTCTCATGCCTTTACATGTTTTACCTATTTTTATCTTCCAGTTGGTTTAATGTTTGTTTTAATGTTTAGATCTCTGATCTATTTTGATTTTAATTTAGTATAAGGTCAGAGATAAGGATCCAGTTTCACTCTTCTACAAACAGATAACCAGTTTTCCCAGCACCACTGGTTGAATAGGCTGTCTTTTCTCCAACATATGTTTTGGCCTTTTGTCAAAGATCAAATAGTTGAATATGTGTGGGAGGTTTCTGTATTCTCAATTCTGTGGTGTTGATCTATGTCCGTTTTTGTTCCAGTACCATGTTGTTTTCAAGTTCTAGTTCATGACATGGTGTTCTCTAACCTTTAATTTTTAATCTATGAAGATCTTTTAGGTTTGAGTTAATTTTTTTTTTTTCATAGTAAAGACTGCTTTTTTGGTGCCAGTTAGTATAAGTCAATAAATATTGACCACCAAAGAAGAGCTCAGTTATTTATCATATTACTGGTCCAAGGAGTTGACTGGAACTGAGCCATGTGACTGCTAGTCTGACTGAAGTCATTTGGCTTCTTGGGAAATGATGCCATAGCCAACTGATAGATGGCATTTGCAGTTCCACCAACTGTAAGAATCATGACAACAGGTTCTTAACAGACAACCTACAATATGAGAAAAATTTTTAGCATCTGTACCTCAGGCAAAGGACTACTATCTAGAATATATGAAGAACTGAAAAAATCAGAGCCCCCAAATTCAAAGACCCAATTCAAAAATGAGCGTATGAAATGAACATTTTTCAGACAAGGAAGTAAAAGCAGCAAGGAAATTTATGAAAAAATGTTCAACATCACTGGTCATTTGAGAGATGCAGATGAAAACAACATTGAGATTCCACCACACCCCAGAAAGAACAGCTGCTATCAAGAAATCAACAAATAACAAATGCTGGTGGGGTTGTGGGGAGACAAGAACCCTTTTCCATTGCTGGTGGGAGTGCAGACTGGTGCAACCACTGTGCAAGTCAGTATGGAGATACCTCAAAGAACTAGGACTAGAGGTCTCATTTGACCTAGCTATTCCCCTGCTGGGTATCTTCCCAAAAGAATTAAAAGAATCATACCACAGTGATATATGTGCACCCATTTTCATAGAGGAACAGTTTGTAATAGCTAAAGCTTGGAAGCAGCCCAAGTGCTCATCAACTGGAAACTGGATAAAGAAAATGTGTTTTAATAAAATGGAGTACTACTCAGCCATAAAAAATGAAAAACTAGAGTCATTTATAGCTAAATGAATGCATGTTGAGGCGATACTCTTAAGTGAAATAAATAGGATACACATGTGTAAATACTGAATAGTTTCACTACTGTGAGAAACTGACAGTGTAAACAAGGGTTAAAATGATTAAAATGAACAACTGATAACTTGAAATAGGAAAGAAGGTCCAAAGACGAAGGGGTGAAGGGAGGGGAAAGGGAAAGGAAAAACTATGCAAAAATAAAAAAAAAAAAAAAGGAAATGAAATCTATGTAAATAGGGAAGGGTAGAGGGGATGGAGGGTGCACAGGTAATGGGGGAAAAAATAAGAACCAAGATGTACCATGTACAGGTACAAACACCCAATGATAAATGTAAATGAACTGTATACCTAAAGTGTACCAATAAAATGTACCAATAAAATTAATTTTAAAAAGAATCATAGTGGCTCTATACAAAAGGGCATCATCAGCTAGCTGACCATTTAGGTGCACTGGAATTCCACTGTCCTCCTGAAACAGCTTTTGCTTCTGTGGAACTTTATTTTCAAAATGCCTAAGTGAAGTAGTGCTGATGGTTCTCTGGGAAATCTGTCAAAGAGTCAGTAGATTCTGCAGCATTTTGCCTAGGTTATGATGCATCAACCTTGATAACTCACTGCCAGAAACAAATGCCATCACTAGGCCCTGGAGCCGGAACCAGAAACCTGAATTAGTTTCTTGAGTGCAATAAATTGTTAGACTGTTTTCTAATCATTTGCCAATCTGTCTTTTTTTGGCAAGTTGAGTCCATTAATGTTGAGAAATTATTATTGAGATGCATTATTATCATTGCCTTATCTGTTGGAGGCTTTTTCTTTTCCTGATTTTTTGCTGTTTATTCCCTGACCTCACTAATTTCGTTTTTAGCTGTGTCCGTTTCATGATTTCTGTTGAGAATATTCTTAAGTATTTTCTCAAGAGCTGGTTTAATACTCAAATATCCTCTGATATGGTCTATACATGGAAATACTTTATTTTTCCATCTATTTAAAGAATAGCTTTGCTGGGTAAGTTAATCTAAGTTGAAATTTGCTGTTCGGGCTTATAATACTGCGAGCTCTGGGCTTTATGGTTTGTATTCAGAAGTCTGCTTTGATTCTAAATGGTTCACTTTTATATATGATTTTTCCCCCTCTGGTTATTTTTAAAATTCTGGTTTTTTGGTGGCTATCTGGTACAATAAGCATATTCCTTGATAAGTTTTTATTGTCATCATAATTATTTGGTGTGCTGTGTTGCTTTTATTTTAATCTTTTTAAAAAATGTATTAAATTCTTTTATTGCTACACTGTAGGTATAAAACACAATTACATTTCTCATTGGGAATTGTACTTTTACAAAATGCACCTTCGTTCTTATTTTTTTCACCATTCCTAGCCCTCCCTTCACGCCCTCCACCTTTCCCTATTTACAAAGACTTTATTTTCATTTCTCATCATTTTTCCTTTCCCTTCTTTCCTTTCCCCTGTCCCTCCCACTACCCCTACCCCTTTGGACCTTTTCTGCCGATTTTACATTATCAATTATACATTCTAATCATTGTACATTTTAGGTATACAATATAATAACATTCATCATTGGAAATTTGCACCTTTACATAGTCTCTCTTGGTTCTTATTTTTCACCCTTGCCTAGCCCTCTCTTCAACCCCTCCAGTCCTATTTACAAAGATTTTGTTCCTATTTTTCCATTTTCTCATATTAATCCCATTCCCTTCTGTCCTTTCCCCAGCCCTCCCACTTCCTTCCCCTTTGTCCCTTTTCTTCCTATTTCACATTATCTATTGTACATTTTAGTCCTTATTTACACTGTTTCTCACACCAGAGAAACTATTCAGTATTTACACGTGTGTCCTATTTATTTCACTTAAGAGTATTGCCTCAGTGTGCATCCACTTAGCTATAAATGTCTCTAATTTCTCATTTTTTATGGCTGAGTGGTACTCCATTTTATTAAAAAAACCAAATTTTCTTTATCCAGTCTCCAGTTGATGGGCATTTGGGCTGTTTCCAAGTTTTAGCTATCACAAACCGTGCTGCTATGAACATGGCCGCACATATATCACTGTGGTGTGATTCTTTTAATTCTTTGGGGAAGATCCCCAGCAGTGGAATAGTGGGGTCAAATGGGACCTCTAGGCTTAGTTCTTTGAGGTGTCTCCATACTGATTTCCACAGTGGTTGCACCAGTCTACACTCCCACCAGCAGTGGAGCAGGGTTCCTCTTTCCCCACAGCCCTGTCAGAATTTGTTATTGGTTGATTTCATGATAGCAGCCATTCTTTCTGGAGTGAAGTGGAATCTGAGTGTTTTCATTAGCATCTCTCGAATGACCAGTGATGTTGAACATTTTTTCATGTATTTATTTGCTATTTCTACCTCTTTGTCTGAGAAATGTCTGTTCATTTCAGATGCCCATTTTTGGATTGGGTCTTTAAATTTGGGAGATACGATCTTTTTAAGTTCTTTATAGATTTGAGATAGTAGACCTTTGTCTGAGGAAGAGCAGGTGAAGATTTTTTCCCACATTGTGGCTTGTCTCTTCACACTGCTGGTGGTTTCTCTTGCTGTGCAGAACCCTTTTCATAAGAAGAGATCCCACTTGTTGATTCTTTGTGCTAGTTCATGGCAACTGAGGTTTTGTTCATAAAATGTTTTCCTACACCGATGTCTTCAAGGGTTCTACCTAATCTCTGTTCCAACTGGTTCAGAGTTTCTATTTTAATATTTAGATCTTTAATCCATTTTGATTTTAGTTTAGTGCATGGTGAGAGATATAGGTCTAGTTGTAATCTTTGGCAAGTTGAAGCCCAATTTTTTCAGCACCATTTATTAAAGAGGCTATCTTTCCTCCAGTGAGGGTGTTTGGCTCCTTTATCGAAGATGAGATGGCTGTGTCTGACGTTGTTTCTGCAACTTCTGATCTGTTCCACTGGTTCTCAGGTCTGTTTCTTTGCCAGTACCATGCTGTTTTTATCACAGTAGCTTTGTAGTAGAGTTGCAGGTTGGGGATTGTGATACCCGCTGCCATGTCTCTGTTACCTAGAATTGCTTTTGCTATTCTGGGTCTCTTCTTGGCTCCAAATGAATTTTTGGATTGTTTTCTTGGGGTCTGTGAAGTATGCTCCTGGGATCTCAACTGGAATTGCATTAAATCTATATAGCAGTTTTGGAAGTATGGCCATTTTCACTATATTAATCCTTCCTACCCAGAAGCAGGGCATGTCTGTCCATTTTCTGATATCATCTTCAATCTCTCTTTTCAGAGTGCCATAGTTTTCAGAGAAGAGGTCTTTGATTTCTTTCGTTAGGATGATTCCTAGGTATTTCAGTTTTTTGGATGCTATTGTGAAAGGAATTATTTGTCCTGTTTCTCTCTCAGTGAGTCTGTCATTGGTGTAGAGGAAAGCTATTGACTTTTGTGTGTTGACCGTGTAACCAGCTACTTGACTGACTTTGGTTATTAAGTCTAGAAGACTTTTGGTGGAGTTCTTGGGGTCTTCTATATACATTATCATGCCATGTACAAATAATGACAGTTTGATTTCTTCATTTCCTGTCTTTGTTTTATTTCTTTCTCTTGTCTAATTGCCTTGGGTAATGTTTCCAAAACTATATTGAACAAAAGTGGTGATAGTGAACATCCTTGTCTTGTTCCTGATTTGAGTGTGAAGGATTTCAGTTTTTGACCATGTAGTTTGATACTGGCTGTTGGTTTTTCATAGATGGCTTTTATCAGTTTGAGGTAGAGACCATCTATTCTGATTTTTTGTAGGGTTTTTATCATAAATGCATGTTGGATTTTGTCAAATGCTTTTTCTGCATCTATGGAGATAATCATATGGTTTTTGTCCTTGGCTCTATTGATATAGTGTATTACATTGATTGATTTTCATATATTGAACCATTCCTGCATCCCTAGGATGAATCCCACTTGATCAGCATGTATGATCGTCTTGATGATCTTCTGCATTGTTTGCCAGTATCTTATTAAGGATTTTTGTATCTATGTTCATTAGTGAGATTGGCCTATAGTTCTCTTTTTCAGTTGGGTCTTTCTCTGCTTTGGGGATCAAGGTGATGCTTGCTTCCAGGAATGAATTTGGGAGTATTGCTTCCCTTTCAATTTCATTCAAGAGTTTAAGCAGTAGTGGCAGTACGTCCTCTCTAAATGTCTTGTAGAATTCAGTAGTGAAACCATCAGGGCCTGGGCTTTTCTTAGTTGATAAGTTTTTAATTACATTTTCAATTTCATTGGTTGATATTGGTTTGTTCAGCATTTTTAGGTCTTTATTCAACTTTGGTAATTCATATGTATCTAGGAATCTGTCCGTTTCTTCTGTGTTTTCCATCTTATTGGCATATAGGTTCTGGAAGTAGGTATTGATGATCCTCTGGATTCCTGCTGGGTCTGTTGTAATTTCACCCTTTTCATTCCTAATTGCATGGATTTGGGCCTTTTCTTTCCTTTTTCTGATAAGGTTGGCAAAGGGTTTGTCAGTTTTGTTGATTCTTTCGAAGAACCAACTCATGGCTTCGTTGATTTTTTTTGTATCGTTCTCTCAGTCTCCATTGCATTGATTTCTCCTCTGATCTTTATAATTTCCTCCCTTAAATGAGCTTTGGGGTTGTCCTGCTCTTCTTTTTCTAGAAGCTTGAGGTTCGGCATCAGGTAATTTAATTGAGCTCATTATGTTTTCCTATTATGCATATTCACTGCTATGAATTTCCCTCATAAGACTGCTTTCATTGTGTCCCATAGATTCTGATATGTTGTATTGTCATTGTCATTTAATTGAAGGAACTGTCTGATTTCTTCTTTAATTTCCTCTGTGACCCATTGGTTATTCAGAAGTGTGTTGTTCAATTTCCACGTGTTTATGAAATTTTTTGAGTTTCTTTTGCTATGGATCTCCAATTTCATCACATTATGGTCTGATAATATACAGGGAATAACTTCAGTTCCTTTGCACTTTATTAAACATGTTCTATGTGTGAGTATGTGGTCTATTTTGGAGAATGACCCATATGCAGCTGAGAAGAATGTGTATTCTGATTTTGTGGGGTGGAAGAACTTAACTTAACATCTGTTAAGTTCATTTGTTCAAGAGTTCAATTGAGTTCTTGTATTTCATTACTTATTTTCAGTCTAGTTGATCTATCTGTGACAGTGGGGTGTTGAGGCCCCCCACTACAATTGTATTAGTGCACATATGACTTTTCATGTCTGTTAGTATTTGTTTTATATAACTAGGTGCACTAGTGTTTGGTGCATAGATATTTATGATTGTCATCTCTTCCTCTTGGATTCTTCCCTTTACAAGGATGTAGTGTACTTCTTCGTCTCTCTTAATCAGTGTTGGTTTGAAATCTACTTGATCTGCCAAGAGGATAGCTACTCCTTTTTTTGGTTCCTGTTGCATGGAGTATTGTTTTGCACCCTTTAACTTTCAGTCTATGAGTTTCCTTTTGAATTAAGTGTGTTTCTTGTATGCAGCATATTGTTGGATTTTGCTTCTTGACCCATTCTGCCAGTCTATTTCTTTTGACTGGTGAATTGAGACCATTAATGTTGATGGTTATAACTGAAACGTATTGACTTGTCATTGCCATGACTTTTCTTTTTGTTGGATTCTCCCCCTTTACATTTAATTTCTTGTCATGCCAGATGAGTTCATTCTGCTTTGCTTCCTGGGGTTGTGATCCTCAATGTCTGTTCCTAGGATATTGTGTATAATTCTTTGGAGTGCTGGTTTGGTATTCATGAAGTTCCTAAGGTGCTCTTTGTCATGAAAGTATCTTATTTCTCCATCCATTTTGAAAGATAGTTTTGCAGGGTACATCAATCTGGGTTGGAGGCTGTTTTCTTTTAGGGCTTGGAATATGTCACTCCAAGATTTTCTTGCCTTGACGGTTTGTGTTGAGAAGTCTGCTGTGATTCCGATGGGCTTTCCTTTGTATGGGATTTGTTTCTTTTCTCTCACTGCTTGTAGAGCTTTGTTCTTCTGTTGTGTTTCTGGAATCTTAACAATTATATGCCTATGTGTAGATTTTTTTTGATCAAGGCTATTTGGAGTCCTATATGCCTCACTTATCTGTATGTGAAGCTCTTTCCCCCTGCTTGGGAAGTTTTCTGCCATCACTTCTGTGAACACCTTTTTTAATGTCATCTGCACTCTCTCCTCTTTCTTCATTGACTCCAATCAGTCTTATATTATTATTCTTTGCATCATCTAGCAACTGCTGGATTGATTTCTCATGTTCCCTTATCATTTTGAAGCAATTTTTCTTTTCCTGGTCACTAATTGCAATCTTATCTCCTATATCTGACATTCTCTCCTCACACTGGCTCATTCTGCTGTGTAGACTTTCAATGGAGTTTTTCACGTCCTAGAAATCTATTTGCATCTGTTTTATGGATTCCATTTGTTTCTTATGTTGGGATTCCATCATGTTCCTCAGCTCCTCTCTAGATTTATTAATCATGTCTTGGACTAGGGGCACAATTTCTCCTGTTATCTGAGAAATTATTTCTGATTTCATTTTTTCCCGATCCCCTTTTGTTGCCAGTTCAGTGGGTCCAGGCGGTTTAGTATCAGAATGGTCCATCTCATTTCCTCTTGTGGTTGCTGTAGGTGATCTGGAAGTCTGGTTTTGAGACTTATTTATGTGTTTTCTCATTTCAATTGGGGCGGGGGGCTGTTAGTGCCTGCACAGATTACCTCCTCTGAGCTGGGTGAGGTGGGGCAGAGGCCAGGAGCAGCAGTAGGGATGGTGACCCAAAAGCCCTTTCCTGTGGGTTGGGAGCAGCAGAAGGGATGGTGGCCATGGAAGCCCCTTCCTCTGGACCAGGAGCAGTGGGATGGTGGCTCAGAAGACCCTCCCTCTGGGTTGGGAGCGGTGGGAGGGATGGTGGCCTGTAAGCCCCTTCCTCTGTGCCTGGAGCAGCATGACAGAAGGTGGCCCAAAAGCCCTTTCTTCTAGGCTGGGAGCAGCGGGAGGGATGGTGACTGGGAAGTCCTTTCCTCTGGACCAGGAGCAGTGGGACGACGGCTCAGAAGCCCCTACCTCCAGGCAGGGAACAGTGGGACTCAGTACCTTGGTCTGGTGGTCTGGTGTCCTCTGCGTCTTTGTAGTGTGGAACCAGGTGGCTGCCTGTCTGCAGCAGGGTGATTCGGCATCTTCTGCATGACTCAGGACCTTGGTAGAGCGTGCACAGACCTGCCTGTCTGCAGTGGGCTGATTCCTATTTTAATCTTTTTTGTATTTGGGAAACTTCTTCTGATTTCTATAAACATTAGTAAACCCATCTGTGGTATCTTCTAGTTTTTCTCAAACTCCAATTCACCTTAATCTTATTGTCATCTGGCAGTTGCTGGATAATCCTGTTTTCTTACTTTCTTTTTGGCTTGAGCTCTGTGTACGTCACTATTTTGTCCTTAATGTCAGACATTCTGTTTTCAAATTGGTTATTTCTGCAATTTATGAATCCTATAGCTTTTTAATTTCAGGTATTTCTGTCTGACATTTTCTTAAGAATTCCACTTTGTTGACTCTGTCATTCAAATTTTGAACTGTTTTGCTTAGCTCAATTTTTTTTTAAATCTACTTCCCCAAAATTCAATGTGGCATATTGAGTGAAATTGCTTTAAACTTTTGATTTATTTCCTGTTTGACCTCATGCATTTTCTTCATTCCTTTTTTGAATTTTTCATAGATTTATGCTATCTGGCACTCATTTTCTTCTTTTGTGATCCCTTACTCTGCCTTGGGAGAGTTTGATAACTCAGGGATCTTTTGCTTCCCCATGATTGTATATGTATCTGTGTTGAATATATATATATATATATATATATATATATATATACACACACACACACACACACATAAATATATATATATATACATAATTATCTCCACATGTATCTTTTTGGGCGGTACTGCAGGCTGAGGACTAGAAAAGTGAGGAGAGTTTGTGGTCTATTTGGAGAGTTATAGTAGAATGTTGCCTCTCTATGAATATTTTTCAGTTTTTTATAGAACCGTAGCTAATATGTCTCCTCTATGGTTAAAAAAGCTTTTGGCTGGGGATTTAGCTCAGTGGCACTGGGCTTGCCTTGAAATCATAAGGTCCTGAGTTTGATCTCCAGTACCAAAAAAAAAAAGGGGGTGTGGGGGGAAGAATCATTCAACAGCAATTTTATAGACTCAATTATCTAAAGTCCAGAAGGTTGAGGAGTTGGAAATGCCAGGAGGGGAAAAGAAAAAAAAGTGTATTTTAAAAGTTCTTCTGCTATGTGGCATGGGAAAGAGGAAATAGGTAGGAGGCAAAGGATCCTAACTGTGTAGTTATATATTTAAATAGGATAACAGGGAAAACTGGGTATAAAATTGGTAGTGAGACATGGGGATGAGAAAGGATTCTATGGTAATATAAATATTAGAAGAAAAGTTAAATGGAGACAGATGAGATGGGAGAAAAAGACAAGGAAAAGAGAGGAAGAATGAGAAATAGAAGACAGAAGTCAGATGAAAAGATAGGGATAAAAGTAGAAGGACTAAAATGGGAGAATACTCTTACCTCCTCTATAAACTATATTGGTGTAAAAGGGCAAGAGGAAAAGAAACATACACACACACACACACACCTCTTAAAAGAAAAAAAGCAGCAAATGATGGAATAAAAGTGGAGGGAAATGAACAGAAAAACAGTTGAAAAATAAAATGTTTTCTATTGTTTTGGACATGTGACTCTTTCCCATTGCATAGGAATAAGGAGGACAGCTCAAGCCAAGATGTGACTACTCACACTGGAAGTGTAAGATGCCATTCTGTCCTAGCATGGTGCTGGATGCATACATTTAAATACAGTGAGGACGGGATATCAATATGACCTTCCAGTTTTGGGTAATTCAGGCTGAACCTGGACTCCAACCTCAAAAGGCCAGTCTGTGTTCCCCAGCTACAGATCAGCAGCAGGACTCCCTCTAGCCTGCTCTCCAACAACCATCTTTCATAGCTATTCTTCCCTCATCCATTCTGGGAACTAGAGTTTGTGGACCATGATTTAGAGCCAAGGGGCTGCTCTGGTACCCAGGTTTGAATGCTGAGCACTTTCCTACTTTAACCCTACCAGCTCTTGTTCCACAACTGTGTTGGCAGGTGCTAAACCAGGTCAGTCACTAACTGTTTCTTATAGAAGCCCACTTTGGGATCAGTGTCCTGTATTTTCCTTTCCTTTCCAACTGACAGTGAATTTTTCAGTACTAATATGGTTCTGTCTTTCTTGTGGAATGTTCTACAGTTGTCTCTGAATGGTGTTCTTCAGGTTGGAATCTTCAAAGCAGAATTCAGACATGCTCACCATATTGGTTAATCTATCTCTTACATCTCTTTCCATTTGTGATAAATTCCCCTCCTGTTTCTTCTTGATGTTCTCTGAGTCTCTGACATGGCTTCCCCTCTACTCAGCCAGGTTCCAGATCACTCCAGTTCTTCTGAGCATCTATGGTATGACTCCTCCTCTAGTCAGCCATGTTGAATCCCCAATTCCAGACTTTTGCCTTGTTCAAGATTAGGCCTGTTGTTTGTTGGTGCTTTTGCTGTCACATGGAGAGGGGGAAACAACACAGAACCAGCTCCAAATTGGTGGAGGCTGATCCAAGGCATGAAATCCAGTTGTGGAGTTGGTTGGTGACCAGCCCAGAGATCTAAGCATTCTGCCAGGGCCATGGGTCTGAGCCAAGAACAGAGTCTTTAAAGCATTTAGAGAAATGCAACAAATCACTTATAAAAGAAATTCCACAGTCTTCTAATACAAACTTTAGAGACCAGGAGAGCACAGAGTGCAATGTTTCAAGCTCTTTTATAGCCAGGCTAAAATATTCTGGAAAACTACTATCAAAATTTGATAGGAAAATAAGGTAACTTCATAACAAAGAGCACCTAAAAAAATTCATGACGACCATACCGCCAGCACTCCAGAAAATTCTCAAGGATATTCTAGAAGACAATGAACCTAAAAATAGGAAAGGTTTAACAGAATGAATACTCAAGGAAGGGTAAACAGAAACAGGTAGAAGGCAAAGAAGGGGAATTAGCAATACAAAAATAAGCCAGTGATAGGAATAATTAAATACGTATCAGTAAAAATGTTCAATGTGAATGGTCTCAATTCCCCAAGCAAAAGGTATATACTGGCCTAATGGGTCAAAAAATAAAATCACAGAGTATATATAAGAAACATTTAACCCAAACAAGAAACAGA
Organism: Heterocephalus glaber; assembly: GCF_053883595.1. Lineage (NCBI taxonomy): Eukaryota > Metazoa > Chordata > Mammalia > Rodentia > Bathyergidae > Heterocephalus > Heterocephalus glaber. The sequence goes on from NW_028258189.1 coordinate 1,272,857, forward strand.
ATAAAAATCAAACGATAGAAAACAACATTCCCTACAACACGAACTTAAAAAAAGCAAGGGTAGTTTACACCCTATTCAGCCAAAATGAACTTCAATCCAAAATCACTCAAAAGACTCAAGAGTAATTGGTTCCCTTACTGGTTAAGTGAACAATCCAACTGAAGGAGATAACAATTATTAACATATATGCACCAAACAATGGTGCACTCAACTTCACAAAACAACTACTACTGACACAAAAAATCAGATAAACAAAATTATAGTGGGCAAATTAATTGCTCCATATCACAACTATATAGATCAACCAAACAAAAAGAATCAACAAAGAAATATCAAAGTTGAACCAAGCCTTCTTTTAAAAACTGAACTTCACAGATGTATACATAATATTCTACCCAAAAACAACAGAGCACATATTCTTCTCAGCAGCACATGAAACTTTTCCCCAAATACACTACACCTTGTAGGTAATATAACAAACTTAAGTCAATATAAAAGAACTAAAATTACACCATGCATATTATCAGCTTGTAGGACAAAGAAATTAGCAACCACAGACAAAAGAAAACACAAAAATTATTGAAATGCATGGAAACTAAACTACACTTTAATAAACAATGTGTAATGGAAAATCAAGGACAAAATACGCCAGTTTCTATAACCAAATGATAATTCCAGTAAAACAGAACATGCAGTAAAGCAGAACATGTAGGACACAATGAAAGCACTCCTAAGAGACAACTTTGAAAGACTGTATCACAAAACCAGAGTGAATCCAAATAAATAACATTTATGATGCACCACAAGGTCGTAGAAAAAGATTACACAAATGAAAAGCTAGCACAAGGAAGGAAATGTAATAATCAGAGCAGGGGACCATGACACTAAGACCAAAAAATGCAGAGAAGTAGTCAGTGGAATAGTTCTTCAAAAGAATAAACAAAATTAAAAAACAAAACCTTTTCTAGTCTAAAAAAAAAGGCAAGAGAAGACCCAAATCAATGCAATTAGAAATAAAAAATAGTGAAATTCCAATAGAAACTTCCAAAATCAAAAGGATTATTAACAAGTACTTTGTAAACATGCATGGGAATAAATTTGAGAGTGCAGAAGATACAGATTCTTGGATACGTATAAATTACCAAAACTAAAACAAGAAAATTTTAAAACTTTAAGTAATCCAATAACAGGGAAAATACTGGGGGAGTAATAAAAAACTAAAACAAATTTTTAAAAAGCCAACTCCAGGTGACTTCACTTCAAAATTCTACAAAAACTTTTGGGAGGATACTAACACTAAAACTTCTTAAACTTTTTAATGAAATTGAAATGGAAAGAGTACACCTAAAATAATTCCTAGAACCTACCATTACTCTGAATCCAAGATCAATGATAAAACCAAAAAAAGAGAACTATAGATCAATCTCTTTAATAAATGCAGTTGCAAAAATCTTCAACAAGATACTGGGAATCAATAATCCAAAACTCATGGACTAAGTAGTTTTCATTCTAGGATACAAGGGTGATAAATCATATGCCAATCAGTAAATGTGAGATATTGCATAAACTGGATGAAAGGCAAGAATGACACAATAATCTCAACAGACACCCAACAGAATAAGTCTTTGAAATTTCCAATATTATTTCATGATATGATACAAGAAATACATACAGAGGGAGCTACCTCAATCTGTCAAAAGCAATTTATGACAAACCTATGACCAACATCATATTAAATTTAGAAAAACTAAAAGCTTTACCTCTAAAATCAGGAAGTAGAGGATGTCCACATTATTACTCCTGTTCAATATAGTACTTGAAATATTATCAAGAGATAGTTAAGAAAAGAAATAAAGTGGATATGTACAGGAAAGAAATAAGTCAAATAATCATTATTTGCAGCAGTCGTGATCCTGCACATAGAAGTCCCCAAAAAGCCATCAAATGGTTCTTTAAATAACGAAACAAAACAAGCCTGGGAAAAAAAGATAAGAAAATTGCTGGGGGCATCAAAGTTCCTAATGTAAAAACAGTATTGAGACCTAGTAACAAAAAGAGTATGGTACTAGAATAAATACAGAGATATATAGCAAGGAAAGAAAAATAAGGACCAACAAGTAAGTCCATTTATATACAACTGATTCTCAGCATTGTGCCAAAAATGTAAATTGGACTAAAAAACCTCTTGAAAGGACTTGAGAAAACTAGAAATCTATATTTATAATATGAAAATTGAACATGCATTTTTCACTCCCCCTCCCAACAGTTCAAATGAAAACCATAACAGCACGCTTGATCAAATGGAAGTCAGACTCATGACTTTAAGACAAAACAGCAGAAATATTACATTCAGATAGCAATAAAAAAATTAAATTACAGAAAAGGGTCTGGAATGTGATTTTTAAAAAATATTTAAGAATCTTTAGACTATAATACAGTATGGGAATTGAAACTCTGTTAAGTGTAGTAACAGCAGAATGTTTCTCATATTTTGAGAAAGACATAGATATCTAAATACTAGAGACACTGGAACCCCAAACAGACATGATTAGAAAAGAAGCTGCACATATCACCTTATTATTAAGGAGTATAAAATAAAGTAAGAAAATGGAAAGGTATTAAGAGAAAAACATCCAATTTCTTAAACAAGCAAACTCATCTGAATAATTTTGCAGTCTCTAATTAGAAACTAAGGTCAGTAGATTATGGAGATCATGAATAATGTATATCAACTTCTGAAAGAAAATAACTGACAACCTTGATTGCCATATCCACCAAAGCTCTCCTTCAGAATTAAAAGAAATAAATTCCTCCCAAAATGAGTTGGGACTAAAGAAATTCATGACCTCTTAGAACAGAATTTTAAAAAAGATTTTAAAGGAGCACTGAACAAAGAAGATAAACAGACAAGGGAGTGATGAGGAAAAAAAATCTAGTATCAGAAAAATTTACAATGACAGGCATTAGAATACATCTTTTCATAATAACCCCCAATGTAAATCATCTTAGTTCTCCAATTAAAAGATAGAGGCTGGTGCATTGGGTTAAGAAAACAAGGCCCAGAGACAGGGATGGTGGGGCATGCCCGTAATCCCAACACTTGAGAGGAGCAGGCAGAAGGATTACTGCAAATTCCAGGCCAGTCTGGGCTACAAAGCAAGACTCTGACTCAATCAACAAGAAAACAAGGCCCAACCATATACTGATTGGATAAAACATAATTCACTCACCAGACATACACATACTGAAAGGAAAAGGATAGAACATGTTACTCAGTGCAAGTAATATCTGAAAGCAGAGAAGAGTATCTATGCTCACATCTAAAAAAGCAAATTTCAAGTCAATATTAGAAAAGACAAGGAAAAAATGGTTTGAAGATGTCTCAGGAACCAGCAAGACACCACTTATCACATGATCAAAGGTACAAAATATTTTCTTTCGAGAGGACAGCATTAGATAGACCAGCATTTTAAAAAATCATATACTTTCAGTATCAATCATATACTATCAATACAACAGGAAAGATGGTTTGAAGGCATCTCAAGAATCAAGACACCATCACAGGCTTAAAGGTGAAAAATGTAAACTTTCAAGTGAGAAAACTGCTGGTAGGTTCCCTTCTTGAGAAGGCTTCACTAGGGAATTGGTTCCTCGAGATTCATTTTAATGTGCTCAGCTGCCTAGGCACCTAGAGAACACTGAAACCATGGTTCAAAGGGCTCAAACTGTTCAAACTCCAGCAGACACTGACATCATACATTTGGTGCTACCATTTTAGCCATGCCAAATGTTAAGAGTTTTGAGATCATGTAGGTTTCTACACAAACTTTAAAGGAAGGACTGTCCAGGAAGCCAGCCAATATATCTCCAAGAGGACAATGTGTGAAGATGTGAGACTGACAAAGAACTACAGGATACTGTTTTCCCTGCTGAGTTCTGGTCTTTTGTCCAATTCTTTCTATCCTCCTCCTACTCCCTTTGAAATAGGAATGTTTACTGATGCCAGTTTCTGTTAAAAGTACTGTACTTAAGTTTTTTACTTTTTCAGGGCTCACAGCTAAGCATTGCCAAATCATCACAAAGATGGACTAAATGAATTCTGTAATGAGATAGACCTGAGAATTTTGAGCACTGGAGTGGAATTTCATGGTTTGGGTGTCAAATGTCCCCTAAAAGTCTCTTTTTGGAGGAAGGGCTTGGTCATAGGGGATGGGTTACTGGAGGTGTGACTCAGAAGGACATATGCTTGTCACTGGTTCTTTGCTCCCTGGCTGCCATGGAATGAATAACTGTACTCTACCAGGTTCTTCTGCCCTGCCACATCAGCATACAAATTTTAGGCTGAATCTATTAGAAACCATGAGCAAATAAGCTTCTCTTCCCTTAAGTTGAAAGTGTCATGTATTTTTCTCCTAGTGATGGAAAAGTGATTGATGCAAGACTTGTTTTCTAATGCACTCCTTAATCAATCCCTGCTTTTTACTATGTGTACTTAAAACTGTTGATTCAAAAATGACTAATGTAAGTGAATAAATATCTACCAGATAGTCTTACTTTCAATTATAGCTCTTACACATTTTAAAATTTTCCATTCTTTTTCAGTGATTTTAATTTAGCATTTTATATGCTTCTCATTTTTCCCCAACCAACATATGGATTACAAGTTTTTCTCTTGACTATATTTAAGTGAGTCTACTACTTTAGTAATAGTGAAATTATAAACTTCAGAGATATGCAAGTATTTTAGTATATTCCCAGTTTCTCCTTGCCAAAACATTGCTGATTCATTTCAGTTTACAAGCCAAAGCCAGCTCATCAATTTTACTATTATTTTGAATGAACTGATACTTATTAGAACAGTTAAACATGTTTTACAGATTTTAAATTAGTTACCTAATATTCATTTTTGTGTGTGAATATCCTAGCTTTAGATTAACATAATTTTTCATTTTTCAGGAGAACTCCACTTTGCTTTCAAGGCAAATAAATGATGGCAATAAGTATTAACAAGGGTATGTATCTCTAAGTGTTTATTTTGCCTTCTGTTATATGAGTTTTCTAGATCTGTGATTTAGTGTCTATTAATTTTTGAAAATTAGCCATTATTTCAACTTTCTCCTGTTGCTTTATACTACCTTTCTCTTCTTTATTTTTGTCATGATACTTTTTTTTAATGGTAATGGGGATGGAACTCAGGACCTTGTGCTTTCAAGGCAGGCATGGTGTCACTGAGCTAAATCTCTATGATACAGTCTACACTTATGTATAATTCTCACAATTGCCCAGTTTCTGAATTTTTGGCCTTATTTTAAAATCTTTTTTACTTTTGGCACTTTGGTTTCTCTGATTACATTGATACTTCTCTAGGTTCACTGTGTGTTTTCTCAAACGTGTCAAATCTACTAATATACCTACCAAGTAATCCATTTTTATTTTTTGTATAGTATTTTTAGTATTTTGTTTTCTGGTCTACTCTACTTAACAAAATACTAACCTAGATAGTTCATACTATTTAAAAAACTAGATTTAGTTCTTTTTTTATGCCTTAAACTGTTCCACTGTGTAGATGTAACATTATCCACTCATCTAATGATGAAAACATGTTAATTTCTTGTCTTATTATAAATAGCGCTGCAATAAATATAGAGAAGTAGCCAACTCCTTGACATATGTTTTCATTAATTTTTTTGAGATTTACAACCAAGAGTAGGATTGTTGGGTCATATAGTAGCTCAATTTTTTATTTTTTGGTACCGGGGATTGAACTCGTTACCTTACGCTTGTGAGGCAGGCACCAGAACCACTGAGCTAAATACCCAGCCCTCAATTTTTAATTTTTAATTTTTTTTTGGTACTAGCAATCTAATTCAGAACCTACCACAGGTGAGGCAGGCACAGTGCTGCTGAGCTAAATTCCCAGCCCTCAATTTTTAATATCTTTTGAGAACTCCTTTTACTAGTCTAAAAAGATTCTACTTGATTGTATTTTTCACCAACATTGTGTAACATTTTCTCCACATGCTCACCAACATTTGTTATCTTTTGTGTTTATAATAATGGTCATCATAAATATAGAGAAGTGATAGCAATTCACTGTGGTTTCAATGTTCCTCCTTAATGACTGGTAATGACAAGCATTTCTTTAAATTTTTATTTTATTCTTTTATTGATACACTTTAGGTATACATTTACATTTATCATGGTGTGCTTGTATCTGTACATGATTTATCTTGGTTCTTATTTTTTTCCCCATTACCTGTGTGCCCTTCAACTCCTCCACCCTTCCCTATTTACATAGATTTCATTTCCATATTTTTTCTTTCCTCATAATTTTTCCTTTCCCTTCTTTCCTTTCCCCTTCCCCTCCCCACAAACCTCCACCTTTGGACCTTTTCTTCCTATTTCAAATTATCAATTGTTCATTTTAATCATTTTAATCTTTATTTACACTATCAGTTTCTTACACTAGAGAAACTATTCGGTATTTACATGTATGTCCTATTTTTCACTTGAGTATAGCCTCAATATGGACCCATTTAGCTATAAATGCCTGTAGCTTATTCTTTATGGTTGAGTATTTCTCCATTTTTATTTTAAAAACCACATCTTCTTTATCCATTTTACAATTGATGGGCACTTGGGGTGTTTTTAAGCTTTAGCTAGTACAAACTGTGCCACTATAAACATGGGTGCATATATATCGCTATGGTATGACTCTTTTAATTCTTTTGGGAAGATAACAAGCAGGGGAATAGCTGGGTCAAATGGGACCCCTAGCCCTAGTTCTCTGAGATATCTCCATACTGATTTCCACACTGCTTGCACCAGTCTGTACTCCCACCAACAATGGAGAAGGGTTCCTTTCTCCCAACACCACCCACCAGGATTTGTTATTGGTTGATTTCTTGATAGCAGCCATTCTTTCTGGGGTCAAGTGGAATCTCAGTGTTGTTTTCATCTGCATCTCTCAAATGACCAGTGATGCTGAACATTTTTCCATATATTTATTTGCTGCTTTTACTTCTTTGTCTGAGAAATGTCTGTTCAATTCAGTCGGCCCTTTTAGAACGGGGTCTTTGAATTTGGGGGGGGTGTCTGATTTTTTTCAATTCTTTATATATTCTAGATGGTAGACCTTTGAGGTACAGCTACAAAATTTTTCCCACATTGTAGGTCATCCCTTAGCTCTGCCGGTGGTTTCTCCTGCAGTGCAGAAACTTTTTAATAAGATGACATCCCAGTTGTTGATTCTTCGTGCTAGTTCCCTTGCTACTGAGGTTTTCTTCATGAAGTCTTTTCCTACACCTTTGTCTTCAAGAGTTCTACCTAACTTATCTTCCAGCAAGTTTAGTGATTCTGTCTTAATATTTAGACCTTTAATCCACTTTGATCTTAATTTAGTGCATGGTCACAGCTATGGGTCTAGTTTTCATCTTTGGTAGGCTGAAATCCAGTTTTCCCAACACCATTTATTAAATAGGCTATCTTTCCTCCAATGAGGGTGGTTGGGTCCTTTGTCAAAGCTGAGGTGGCTAAGTATGTCTGAAGTTGTTTCTGCATCTTCTAATCTATTCCACTGATCCTCGGGTGTGTTTCTTTGCCAGTACCATGCTGATTTTATCACAGTAGCTTTGTAGTATAGTTTCAAGTTGGGGATTGTGATACCCCCAGCCACATCTCTGTTGGCTAGAAATGCTTTTGTTATTCTAGGTCTCTTCTGGTTCCAAATGAGTTTTTGGATTGTTTTCTCTAGTTCTGTGAAGTATATTGTTAGAATTTCAGTTGGCATTGTATTAAATCTATATAGTAGTTTTGGAAGTATGGCCATTTTCACTATATTGGTTCTTCCTACCCAAGAACAAGATATGTCTTTCCATTTTCTTATATCCTCCTCGATCTCCTTTTTCAGAGTACTGTAGTTTTCAGTGTAGAAGTCTTTTGGTTCCATTGTTAGGTTGATTCCTAGATATTTCATTTTTTTGGATGCTACTGTAAAAGAAACTGTTTCCTGAATTTCCCTCTCAGTGAGTCTATTTGTATATAAGAAGGCTATTGTTTTTTTAAGTGTGGACCTCATATCCAGCTACTCTACTGAATCTGATGACAAGCATTCTAAAATTTACTTGTTGATGTCTCTATAAATCTTTTAATAAATGCTTACTCTGTTATTTTATCCAATTTTTCATCTGGCATTTTTTACTGTAATGGTGATTTAGTTCTTTTTTAGAATGACATGAACGTGTCCATTTTTATGCTGTTTACTTATTCACTCTTCACTGAATGAATTCTTTTTTTTGGTACCAGGGATTGAACTCAGGACCTTGTGCTTGCAAGGCCGCGGCAAGAACTACTGAGCTAAATCACTGGCCCTACTGAATGAATTCTTTATGCCAACGCGTTGGACTTTTATCAAAATCAGTTGCCTGTGTGTGCATTTCTTTATAACCTTTCTGTTGGTTTCTGTTTCTATTTTCATAATAATGCTGAGCTGTTTGCATTCTATACATGTATTACTTATTTTGGCGTCAGGTAGTGTATAGTTTATAGCTTTGTTCATTTTTCTCTACATTGTTTTGATGATTTAGGTTCTAAAGTGGGGCTCTTCAATTTCTATAAACAACGTCAGTGATGTTTCAATAAGAATTTCATAACAGTCCGGAGATTGAGCTCAGTGGTTCTGCCACCTGCTTTGCAAGCATGAGGAATATATATATATATATATATATATGGGCAATTTATGGGCCAGGGATTTAGCTCAGTGGTTTCAATGCCTGCCTCACAAGTCCAAGATCTCATTTGATCCCCAGTATCAAAAAAAAAAAGAATTACATTACATCTGTAAGTCATATTGGATATACTGTCAACATTTAAATATATATGTGTGTGTGTGCATATATATATATATATATGTATGTATTTTTTTTTTTTTTGCTACTAGCGATTGAACTTGGGACCTTGTGCTTTCGAGGCAGGTGCCAGAACCACTGAGCTAAATCCCCGGCCCTCATTTAAAAATATTAATTCTTTCAGGGCCGGGGATTTAGCTCAGTGGTTACAAAGCCTGACTGGAAAGTACAAGGGCCAAGTTCGATCCCCAGTATCCCCCCCGTCCCCCCCAAAATATATATGTGTGTGTGTGTGTGTGTATTCATATATATAAATTCTTTCACACTATGAACAGAAAATATCTTTTCATTTATTTATGTCTCTATTTTTTTTTGGTACCAGGGATTGAACTCGGGTCCTTGCTCTTGAGAAGCAGACGGGAGAACTACTGAGCTAAATGCCCGGCCCTACGTCTCATTTTCTTTCATAAGTTTTTTATGGCTTTTACTATTGAACACTTTTACTGCCTTGTGCAATTAATTTCAAAATATTTAGCTTTAAAAAGATGTTGTCAATGTTACTGGGACAACTGCATAGCCTAGAAACTTTAGTCAAAAGGATAATAAGACGTCAGAGAACAGATCAAAGAGGTAATTAGTTAGATTAGAGAAAATTAAATAGATAACTGAAGTAATAAGCAAAATGATCTAGGAGTTTTTACAAAATACTAATACAAAGCTTGAGGATCTAAACAAAGGCATACAAAACATAAATGACCAGTGTACCAAAACATTAGAGTTCATGAAAAGGTTTCAATCAGAAAACCAGGAAATTAAAAACCATATTGAAAGTATAGACAGCAGAAACAACCAATGTTAGGATGGAATTTTAGATCTAAAAGACTTTGATTTAAAGACCAACTACTCAAAACATCTCAAAAACAAGAGAACTTTAAAAATGGATCCAAAATCTGCTAGATGATTGAAACTGTAATCTAAAAATAACTGAAATAAGTGGAAAATCAAAGGACAACACAAATAGGATTTTAAAAACTTATTCAGAGAACTAATGGTAGACAACTACCTAAGTAATAGAAAAGAGAAACTGTGCCATATTACATTCAAAGTATCAGAAGTCCATCAAAGGGATAAAAATCTTAAAAGCTGTTACAGGAAGTCAATGAATCACATATGAAGATAGACTCATTAGAATTACCACAGACATCGCCACAAAAAATTTAAAAGCCAAGAAGGCTTAGGTGTTACACACACTAAAAGACAACAATTTCCAATCCCAGATTATGCACCTTGTAAAAGTTTCCTTTAAAATTAATGGAGAGATTCCTGGCCCAGAGGAAAGGGCTTTTGGGCTGCTGTCTGTCCTGCCACTCCCAGCCCAGAGGAAGGGGCTTCCAGGCCATCTGTCCTGCGACTCCTGGTCCAGAGGAAGAGGCTTCCCGGCCACCATCCTTCCTGCCGCTCCCAGCCCAGAGGAAGGGGCTTCCGGGCAACCATCCCTACCACCGCTCCTGGCCCCTGTCCCACCTCTCCCAGCTCAGAGGAGGTGAGCCATGCAGGTGCCAACAGAACCCCTTGTGCTACTCAGTCGAAATGAGAAAACACATAAATAAGTCTCAAAACCAGACTTCCAGATCGCCTACAGCAACCCAAAAGGGAAATTAGACAGAATAATCTGATACTCAACCACCTAGACCCACTAAACTGGCAACAAAAGGGGATCTGGAAAAAATGAAATCAGAAATAATTTTTCAAATAACAAGAGAAATTGTGCTCTTAGTGCAAGACATGATTAATAAATCTAGAGAGGAGCTGAGGAACATGAGGGAATCCCAACATAAGAAACAAATGGAATCCATAAAACAGATGCAAACAGATTTCCAAGAGATGAAAAAGTCCACTGAAAGTCTACACAGCAGAATGAGCCAATGTGAGGACAGAATTTCAGACACAGAAGATAAGACCTTAATTAATGACCAGGAAAAGAAAAATTGCTTCAAAATTATAAGGGAACACAAGAAATCTATGCAACAGCTGCTGGATGATGTAAAGAAGAATAACATAAGGCTGACTGGAGTCTATGAAAAAACAGGAGACAGTGCAGATGACACAAAAAAACTCTTCACAGAAGTAATGGCAGAAAACTTCCCAAGGAGGGGAAAAGAGCTTCACATACAGGTAAGTGAGGCATATAGGACTCCAAATAGCCTTGATCAAAAAAAATCTACACATAGGCATATAAGTGTTAAGATTCCAGAAACACAACAGAAGAACAAAGTTCTCCAAGCAGTTAGAGAAAAGAAACAAATCCCATACAAAGGAAAGCCCATTAGAATCACAGCAGACTTCTCAACACAAACTATCAAGGCAAGAAGAGCTTGGAGTGACATATTCCAAGCCCTAAAAGAAAACAGCCTCCAACCCAGATTGATGTACCCTGCAAAACTATCTTTCAAAATGGATGGAGAAATAAGATACATTCATGACAAAGAGCATGTTACGAATTTCGTGAATACCAAAGCAGCACTCCAAAAAATTTTATACAATATCCCAGAAACAGACATTGAGGATCACAACCCCAGGAAGCAAAGTAGAATGAACCCATCAGGCATGACGAGAAATTAAATGTAAAGGGGGAGAACCCAACAAAAAGAAAAAGTCATGACAATGACAAGTCAATACGTTTCAGTTATAACCATCAATGTTAATGGTCTCAATTCACCAATCAAAAGAATTAGACTGGCAGAATGGGTCAAGAAGCAAAATCCAACAATATGCTGCATACAAGAAACACACTTAATTCAAAAGGAAACTCATAGACTGAAAGTTAAAGGGTGCAAAACATTACTCCATGCAACAGGAACCTGAAAAAAAGCAGGAGTAGCTATCCTCTTGGCAGATCAAGTAGATTTCAAACCAACACTGATTAAGAGAGACGAAGAAGTACACTACATCCTTGTAAAGGGAAGAATCCAAGAGGAAGAGATGACAATCATAAATATCTATGCACCAAACACTAGTGCACCTAGTTATATAAAACAAATACTAACAGACATGAAAAGTCATATGTGCACTAATACAATTGTAGTGGGGGGCCTCAACACCCCACTGTCACAGATAGATCAACTAGACTGAAAATAAGTAATGAAATACAAGAACTCAATTGAACTCTTGAACAAATGAACTTAACAGATGTTAAGTTAAGTTCTTCCACCCCACAAAATCAGAATACACATTCTTCTCAGCTGCATATGGGTCATTCTCCAAAATAGACCACATACTCACACATAGAACATGTTTAATAAAGTGCAAAGGAACTGAAGTTATTCCCTGTATATTATCAGACCATAATGTGATGAAATTGGAGATCCATAGCAAAAGAAACTCAAAAAATTTCATAAACACGTGGAAATTGAACAACACACTTCTGAATAACCAATGGGTCACAGAGGAAATTAAAGAAGAAATCAGACAGTTCCTTCAATTAAATGACAATGACAATACAACATATCAGAATCTATGGGACACAATGAAAGCAGTCTTATGAGGGAAATTCATAGCAGTGAATATGCATAATAGGAAAACATAATGAGCTCAATTAAATTACCTGATGCCGAACCTCAAGCTTCTAGAAAAAGAAGAGCAGGACAACCCCAAAGCTCATTTAAGGGAGGAAATTATAAAGATCAGAGGAGAAATCAATGCAATGGAGACTGAGAGAACGATACAAAAAAAAATCAACGAAGCCATGAGTTGGTTCTTCGAAAGAATCAACAAAACTGACAAACCCTTTGCCAACCTTATCAGAAAAAGGAAAGAAAAGGCCCAAATCCATGCAATTAGGAATGAAAAGGGTGAAATTACAACAGACCCAGCAGGAATCCAGAGGATCATCAATACCTACTTCCAGAACCTATATGCCAATAAGATGGAAAACACAGAAGAAACGGACAGATTCCTAGATACATATGAATTACCAAAGTTGAATAAAGACCTAAAAATGCTGAACAAACCAATATCAACCAATGAAATTGAAAATGTAATTAAAAACTTATCAACTAAGAAAAGCCCAGGCCCTGATGGTTTCACTACTGAATTCTACAAGACATTTAGAGAGGACGTACTGCCACTACTGCTTAAACTCTTGAATGAAATTGAAAGGGAAGCAATACTCCCAAATTCATTCCTGGAAGCAAGCATCACCTTGATCCCCAAAGCAGAGAAAGACCCAACTGAAAAAGAGAACTATAGGCCAATCTCACTAATGAACATAGATACAAAAATCCTTAATAAGATACTGGCAAACAATGCAGAAGATCATCAAGACGATCATACATGCTGATCAAGTGGGATTCATCCTAGGGATGCAGGAATGGTTCAATATATGAAAATCAATCAATGTAATACACTATATCAATAGAGCCAAGGACAAAAACCATATGATTATCTCCATAGATGCAGAAAAAGCATTTGACAAAATCCAACATGCATTTATGATAAAAACCCTACAAAAAATCAGAATAGATGGTCTCTACCTCAAACTGATAAAAGCCATCTATGAAAAACCAACAGCCAGTATCAAACTACATGGTCAAAAACTGAAATCCTTCACACTCAAATCAGGAACAAGACAAGGATGTTCACTATCACCACTTTTGTTCAATATAGTTTTGGAAACATTACCCAAGGCAATTAGACAAGAGAAAGAAATAAAACAAAGACAGGAAATGAAGAAATCAAACTGTCATTATTTGTACATGGCATGATAATGTATATAGAAGACCCCAAGAACTCCACCAAAAGTCTTCTAGACTTAATAACCAAAGTCAGTCAAGTAGCTGGTTACACGGTCAACACACAAAAGTCAATAGCTTTCCTCTACACCAATGACAGACTCACTGAGAGAGAAACAGGACAAATAATTCCTTTCACAATAGCATCCAAAAAACTGAAATACCTAGGAATCATCCTAACGAAAGAAATCAAAGACCTCTTCTCTGAAAACTATGGCACTCTGAAAAGAGAGATTGAAGATGATATCAGAAAATGGACAGACATGCCCTGCTTCTGGGTAGGAAGGATTAATATAGTGAAAATGGCCATACTTCCAAAACTGCTATATAGATTTAATGCAATTCCAGTTGAGATCCCAGGAGCATACTTCACAGACCCCAAGAAAACAATCCAAAAATTCATTTGGAGCCAAGAAGAGACCCAGAATAGCAAAAGCAATTCTAGGTAACAGAGACATGGCAGCGGGTATCACAATCCCCAACCTGCAACTCTACTACAAAGCTACTGTGATAAAAACAGCATGGTACTGGCAAAGAAACAGACCTGAGAACCAGTGGAACAGATCAGAAGTTGCAGAAACAACGTCAGACACAGCCATCTCATCTTCGATAAAGGAGCCAAACACCCTCACTGGAGGAAAGATAGCCTCTTTAATAAATGGTGCTGAAAAAATTGGGCTTCAACTTGCCAAAGATTACAACTAGACCTATATCTCTCACCATGCACTAAACTAAAATCAAAATGGATTAAAGATCTAAATATTAAAATAGAAACTCTGAACCAGTTGGAACAGAGATTAGGTAGAACCCTTGAAGACATCGGTGTAGGAAAACATTTTATGAACAAAACCTCAGTTGCCATGAACTAGCACAAAGAATCAACAAGTGGGATCTCTTCTTATGAAAAGGGTTCTGCACAGCAAGAGAAACCACCAGCAGTGTGAAGAGACAAGCCACAATGTGGGAAAAAATCTTCACCTGCTCTTCCTCAGACAAAGGTCTACTATCTCAAATCTATAAAGAACTTAAAAAGATCGTATCTCCCAAATTTAAAGACCCAATCCAAAAATGGGCATCTGAAATGAACAGACATTTCTCAGACAAAGAGGTAGAAATAGCAAATAAATACATGAAAAAATGTTCAACATCACTGGTCATTCGAGAGATGCTAATGAAAACACTCAGATTCCACTTCACTCCAGAAAGAATGGCTGCTATCATGAAATCAACCAATAACAAATTCTGACAGGGCTGTGGGGAAAGAGGAACCCTGCTCCACTGCTGGTGGGAGTGTAGACTGGTGCAACCACTGTGGAAATCAGTATGGAGACACCTCAAAGAACTAAGCCTAGAGGTCCCATTTGACCCCACTATTCCACTGCTGGGGATCTTCCCCAAAGAATTAAAAGAATCACACCACAGTGATATATGTGCGGCCATGTTCATAGCAGCACGGTTTGTGATAGCTAAAACTTGGAAACAGCCCAAATGCCCATCAACTGGAGACTGGATAAAGAAAATTTGGTTTTTTTAATAAAATGGAGTACCACTCAGCCATAAAAAATGAGAAATTAGAGACATTTATAGCTAAGTGGATGCACACTGAGGCAATACTCTTAAGTGAAATAAATAGGACACACGTGTAAATACTGAATAGTTTCTCTGGTGTGAGAAACAGTGTAAATAAGGACTAAAATGTACAATAGATAATGTGAAATAGGAAGAAAAGGGTCAAAGGGGAAGGGGAAGTGGTTGGGGTAGGGGAAAGGAAAGAAGGGAACGGAATTAATATGAGAAAATGGAAAAATGGAAACAAAATCTTTGTAAATAGGGAGCGATGGAGGGATTGAAGAGAGGCCTGGGCAAGGGTGAAAAATAAGAACCAAGAGAGACTATGTAAAGGTGCAAATTTCCAATGATGAATGCCATTATATTGTATACCTAAAATGTACCAATGATTAGAATGAACAATAGATAATTCAAAATCGGCAGAAAAGGTCCAAAGGGGTAGGGGTAGTGGGAGGGGCAGGGGAAAGGAAAGAAGGGAAAGGAAAAATGATGAGAAATGGAAAAAATGGAAACAAAGTCTTTGTAAATACGGAAGGGTGGAGGGGGTAAAGGGAGGGCAAGGAATGGGGAAAAACTAAGAAACAAGATGCATCCATCATGTAAAGGTACAAGTTCCCAATGACAAATGTAATTGTGTTGTATACCTAAAATATATCCATAAAAGAATTTAAGAAAAAATAAATAGATAAAATTAATGGAGGAAAAAGGTTATTTCCATCACAATCAGTACCTCAAGAAATTTATGACCACCAAAACCAGGGCTACAAAAAAATGTGAAGGATATCCTAGAAAAAAATAATGAAGCACACAATGCCAATATCTCAAAAAGAATGAACACACCTGGTAGACTGGGCAGATAAGGAAAATGGAAAAAAAGGAATTTGGCAAGAGAAAACTAATACAACGATAGGAATAAATCAACACCTCATAGTAATAACTCTCAATGTGAATGGTCTCAATCCTCCAATCAAAAGACATAGATTGGAAGAATGGATCAAGAAATTTTAAAAATGTGCACTATACAAGTAACATTTATTTCAAAACAGCACATAGATTAAACAAATCAAAGACTGGAAAATAATATTACACGTAAGGAAATATAATAAAAGAATGGATTGTTCCCTTAATTAAAAAAAAAGTGAATTTCAAGCCAAGAATGATCAAAAGAGACAAAGTACTTCATAACATATCGGTTAAGGGAACAATTTAAAAGAAAGTTAACAATTATAAACATATACACCGCAAACACTGGCACACAGATCTCATAAAACAGACACTAATGCACATAAAAAACCAGATGAACACAACTACATTTGCAATGGTCAACTTCAATACTACTTTACAAATGGATAGATCAAATGGACAAACAAAACAAAACAAACCAACTTAGAAATAAGAGAGTTAAACCAAACATTCAAACAAAAGGACTTATAGGTATCCTCAGAGTATTCCATGGAACAAGAGAATGCACATTCTTAGCAGAACACGGGACTTTCTGCAAAACAGACCACATATTAGCCCATAAAGCATGCTTAAATAAATGGAAAAGAACTCAATAAAAACCAAATTAGAAACAAACAGGATATAAATAGGTATTTCACTAAAAATGGCATTTGTGGCAAATAAATGCAACTGAAGATAATCAATTTCATTTAGTCATTAAAGAAATGTTATTTAAAGCTACCATAAACTATCATTACACATCAGGATGGCTAAAATTAAAGTCTAGCAGTATCTTTTAACTAAATCATTCAACAGCTGTAGAACCCAGCAATTGTCCTCTTGGTTACTCAGATTAATTAAATGTTTACAGAAAATCTGTACAGCTTTATTCACAATCACTTCAAACTACAAATATACATGTCCTTATGAGTAAATGTCTTAGTCCATTTGGGCTTCTATCACTATGAACAGCAGAAATATTTTTCAAGAGTTCTGGAGGAGGAAAGTCTCACATCAAAACACTTGTAGATTCATTTTCTTGTAAGGACCCAATGTCTGGTTCACAGAGTGTATCTTTTTTTCTGGGCCATTAGATAGTGGAAGGGACAAGCTAAAGATTTAAGGTCTCATTTTTATAAGAGCATTAATCTTACTGATGAAGATTCAGAACTCATGACTAATGGAACCACCAACCTCTCAATGTAATCACCTCCTATCAACCCTCATTTGGGGATAAGGATCAATCACTAAGATTTTAGCAACCTCTAAATAAGTAGTAGTACATCTATATCCACAAATAAAAAGAACTGATATATGACATAACCCCAATAACATCTCCAGAGGACTTAAAACAGCACTGGAGAAAAATCTGACCGGGATTTAGCTCAGTGGTTCCGCCACCTGCCTTGCAAGCGCAAGGTCCAGAGTTTGATTTCTGGTACAAAACAAACAAAAACTCCAGCACTGCAGAGGACTATACTTTGTAAAAATAAGTCTATACCCATAGGCTACATGTTTTATAACTCTTGCTTAAATATCACATGGTTTCTCTTATATGAGATGCCTAGAGTAAAGATAAATAGCCAAATAAAAAGTAGATAATAGGAAGTAGGGAGTTAGATCATTCTCTCAAAGGGGGAGGGGATCAAGAGATAGGGCCAGGGGGAGGTAGGAAAAGAGGAAGGAGGTAAGGTAAAGAGATGAAAAAAGGAACTGGGATGTATTATATACACATATCAATTCTACATGATGAATATAAACACATTACATACTGTAAACATGTACAGAAAATATTTAAGACATTCTAGAAATGACAAAATTATAGAAACAGAACAAATCAATATGTAATCTGGAACCTGAATCAGTAATTATGGGAAAAGAATAGAGTTGGAGGTCACAGAAAAATTCTGTGCGATGATTGTATTGCCACTAGTATTGAAGTAACTTTTAACTGTACTTTTGCAAAATGCCACCATTGTGGGAAACCAAGTTATAGGTATACTAAACCTTTACATTATTTACTTCTTTGCATGTAAATGCCAGTTATGAGAAAATAATTTTTTAGTACTTGGAATTAAACTTATAGCCTTCACACTGAGCTACATTCCTCCTTCAACCCCTTTTATTTATTTGAGACAGGGTTTGCTAAATCACTAAGTTGCCCCCAGTGGGCTAGAATTTGCATTTTTCTGCCTCAGCCTCCAGAGTGCTAGGACTAAGGCTTCTACCATGATGATGCTGGATAGGAAAAAGAATTAAATACAACAAAATACATGTAGTTATCCTAATAGGATACTGAATTCAAAGTTACCATAATGAAACGAATTCTTCAAACACAAATAGTCTTCCAAGGGTTTAGCAATTCCAATTTCCTATTGAAGAAGGTGGAATACCACTGACTCTGGAGTCAGCCCAAGTTTGAATTTTACTCCAGTTTTCCATCCCTTTAATTCTTTACACATAAGATGAAGATAAAAAGATGATTATCTACTGCTGAAGATCACTGTGAAAGCTAAACAAAAATATATGGAAGGTTCTCAGTATGATGTTATTCACAAGATTACAATAAAAAAGTAGGTATAGTTAGATCATATTAGAAGCAAGCTAAAAATATTGACTTGCAAGGCAAATCATCATCTGGGTTGTTTATAATGTTGAAATAACAACAGTATACAAAATATACTATATAAATGCTAAAGAAATGTTGCTCGAAGTAGGTAGTCTGAGAACATCAAGATAATCTCACATTCCAATAATTCTGCAAAATTCCACAATGCATTCAAATCTTTTTTTAAACATGGTAATCATGTTTTACAACATTACTAAAACTACTCAATTTAATGTCACAGAAACCTTGTGGTAAAACTCAAAAGAATCTCTTAAGTTTGTATCTATTCGATATGATGTAGTCACTTTTTACAAGTACTACCTCTTCCTGATATTTAAATTTTCTTTTTTTACTGTCTCATACCATTTTATACTGATTTTCTAAGATATGTGCTTAGTCTGTTTCTCTATTCCCTTAGATTAATTTCTAATCCTAAATCACAGACACATATATCCATCTGATTTCTTCTTACATTCTTTTCAAGTAAATTCTAATCTCTGCTTTGTCCTTTCTGGCGTTTGTTGTCTTCTCAAAAACCCACCTCTCCACTGGAAAAACGACTAATGGGTTATTTGGACTTTATTTTTTAAATGTTTTCTAAATCTCTGTCTATATTTCCCCTTGAACTTGTATCCTTACAAATATGTCCCTGGCATAAACAAAAGGGACTGTGTTCAACAAAATGATTTTCAAATTTTCATGACATGCTTTTATTTAAAACTAATCAGCAACTCTATTACTATCTGAAATATGATATGACAATCTTACATGACCGAGGAGTCATTAAATTTCTAGCTTTGTTATCTGTTAACTCTCCTAATGGTTTAATTATGCCAAAACAATGTTTTGGTGAAACATACACATAATACATATAAATCTTTGAATACAAGGCTTAGTAATTTTTTTCCTTTTTTTTTTTGGTGCCAGGGATCAAACTCAGGTCCTGGCACTTCTGAGGCAGGTGGCGTAACCACTGAACTAAATCCCCAGCCCCAACCTTAGTAATATTTTTTTTAGCTATTTCCATGGCTCTCAAATTGGATGGAAAATCTTTAATGGTATGGAAAACAATGTGTAACTGCACATCATAATTATATCTGGAATTTAGAACAAATAAAATATTTTGAACAAATAAAAATACATAAACCAAGCAAAAGGGTGAAATATTTCTGAGAAATATACTCCTCCTTTGAGTTCAAGTCTGAGCATAAACACCATCTGCCCACATGCTAGTTATTGTGAAGGCTTTATTTTGTAATCTACTTGGGAAAAGTGACTTATTTCAATATTAAAACACAGAAGCTAAAATGTTTTGTATCTACCTTGAATAAGCAAGTTGAGTTATATAATCATGGAAGAAATGGATCTTAATCTTCAGTAAAAAGTGGTATTTAATTGCTAACAAAGTGAAAGGAATATGGTTGAGTTTTCACTTCCTATTTGAGGAAAAAACCCCTGCTGCTTCAGAGAATTTGTAGATTAGGGCCCTTTTATAAGTAGTATATGTGGTATAATATAAATTTGTTTAATTGAAACATGAGTAGTTTTTCTTAACAATTTTACCCATCCAATAGTAAAAACAAGAAAAAGAATGTCTTCTAAAATCTAAAACCCCTTATAAAAATGATAAAGTGATAAAAAGAAACTAAGATTTTGGTAATACTTTTAAATGACTTTGACGTATTTTTCATTTCTTGTCTATCCACTTAAAGATTTAATTAGCTTCTGAAAAGTATTCTCCTTAATATAATTCAAACATGGTTTTTAAAAAGCCAAATCATTTTCAGGTTTAGATAAATTAGGTAAATTCAAATTACATAGACATTGGTAATAAATTCATCTTAACATAGTTGTAATATAGGATATTGCACCAATAGTGTGGCTCTAGTACTGTATAATTTTGCTGATGATTGACTTGTTTTTGAGGTGGAAGGGGTAGTACTGAGGAACAAAAGCAGGGCTTTTTCACTGACCTACTTCTTAGCCCTTTTTTATTTGTATTTGCATTTTCTTTTGAGACACTATCACTAAATCACTAAGTTGCTCAGGCAAGACTCAAATTTGTCTCAGTTATTGTCTCAGTCTACCATACCGCTGGGATTAAAGGCATATGCTACCACATTCAACTACAAATTTTGTTTGAAGAAAAGTCTGTCCTGACTTTGTGATCTTTGGGAAGATTTACATGAAAATCATAAGTACTAACATTTCAAATATCTAGAGGGATTTAGCAGTTTTCTTCTTTAACCAAAAATTGCAGTTTTTTATGAAATTATATATATGTGATGAATACCCAGAGGATTTTAATACTTCAAAATAATATTAAACAGTAAAATATTTCTTCATTTTTGGATGCTAAAATATTCCAGTATCATTTTTAAAAAGATACTTCATAATGGACTCATCAAGCATTTCACCACATTGAAGTATAAATTCTCCTCAGAAATTTATGTAAGTTCACATATAGCACTCTATAACTATTCAATAAAGATTCTCAAATAACTCTTAGAACAAATGACAAGAATATAGATCAATGACTTAGAAAGAAGAGGTAGAAAAGTCAAGTGTTATTATTATAATATCAGGTTATATAGTTAAATAAGTTCTCAGATGAAATAAAACTTTTCATAAAATTTAAAAAATTCACTAGTGAAAATAATTTTAATACTTTCATCTCACCTCAGCCCTCACCCACTAAGTTGTAAAATCACTGAACCATGGAATTTCTAAGTCATTAAACTAAAAAAAGGGAAAAAGTCACTTAATATATCTATTCTCTAAAACAGAAATCACCATTCTGAATCTCTCATTCATAAAATGATCAAATATGACAAACAAGATTTATCACATTTATAAAACGTTCCCTTTAAAACCATAACTTTACTTCATATTTTGCTTTTTACTATTATATACTTTGCTAGCAATTATTTATTGGCTATCATTGCAATCATGGCCAACTTAATAAAACAGACCAAAAGACATTTACTTTAAAAATAAGCATTACTTTTTTTGTAAGCAATACTTTGTAGTAGGCACCTCAAAAACTATCATAAATGTAAAAATTTAAAATTTGTGTTTTCCTTATACAATTATATACTGAGATTTCTATATAGTATACATAGGTGTGTACACAAATAAAATACATATATTCATTAGATTTGAAAAAGAACAAAAACTGAGTCTTTACAGAAGTTTTTTAAAACTCAAACAGTGGAAAACCCTTTAAACATTAAACAGTTTTAATAAAAGTTTCTGTACAATTCTAAACACATTCATTTACACATAGAAAATGTAACAGGAGTAGTGTCTAAAATTACAGAACTCCTTAGTATTTAATGGCAAGTAAGTCTGGAAAAAACAATATTCCATTCACAAATATTTTCAAGCAATAAATATGTATTCATAAATAGCTTAAACCTGTAACAAGATTATAAACAAAAATCACAAATCTGATGTTTATGTGTAATCCTTTTTTCATCTTGGCTATTAATCTTTTTCATTCATTTTATTTCAGAAACACAAGTGTAATTATCATAGCCTCAAAACAATGCAAAAAACAGGAGTAAAAAATTGTTTCACCTCATTTTTCACATAAAAGAAAAAGTTGGTCAGGAAAAAAATTTTTCTTTTAAAAGACTTAAATTTGTTAAACACCTTACAAATAATGACCAGTTAGGTAATAATTTTTTCCCAAGAAAGCTCTGAAAGAGTAAAATACAGATGAAAACCATTTGCCTGGAAATTCAGAAACATTTTTACTTTTAAAAAGGCTTATCTTCAAGTCAGGAGTCTATGTGAACACTGACACTGTTGTCAGATATACACAAAACATAATTATTATCATTTTTTTCTAAAATACAGTTGGGTCAGCTTTTTAAACATTAGAATAGAGGAAATCCTCTCTGTCCAGTTACCTGATCCTCTCTTCTTGGAAGGTTGCATAGACATAGCTTTAAGCCAGCAGTTTTATGAAATAGCTACAAAACCAGTGGTACAAATATTTCCTGAAGAGCAGAAAGGTCTCAATGTTCATGCAGCAGTATTAAGATGAGGAGGATGATGACGAAGGAGCCTAAAATTAAAGGTAAAGTATGTAAATTATTTTTTTATATAAAGCTTAAAGAATATTTTATGGCAGATAGTTACAAACAACAAGCACCCATTTGTGAGAATTTGAAAATAAACTCCAAATCTCAACAGGTTACTCTTACTGTCTAACTGGAACCAGTTTTCTGAGACTCCTATACCATTCATTATCTTCCCAACATTGCTGTACTTCAACGATTACTCACAACTTTCAGAATATTACCATGTTGAGTTGGGCAGGGGGACAGTGAGAAATGAACCTGGAGCCTTGCTCAAGCTAGGTCAGAGATCAATAAATTAGAAGTGTACCCCTTTTTAGGTTTTATTTTGTGGCAGGATCTCATTAACTTCCCAGTCTGTCCTCAAACTTGCAAACTTCCAGCTTAGCCTGCTAGTTTGCTGAGATGACAGATTTTTTCAATACTAAAAGGAAAGTCTAGTGAGAAAACAACTAAAAAAACTCAATTAAAATTTCACTAGCAATTCATTGGGAATACATTACGTATTTTACATATTCCACTGAAGTTACTTTATTTTCACTTAAGAGGACCATTTGATACCAGTTTTTAGCAAATAAATTTCAAATCAGAGCAAAAGATCCTGGAATAATATTAACAACTCTTAAATTATTGCCTGTTTCCATTTATAAAAACCAATGAAAGTCAAAAGTAAATGCTATCCTAAACAACTTGCCTTTGAAGTTTAAAAAAATGCCATTTATGATCCTGGAATGTTCTCATGAATTTTATACCATTTAGTTAAGCTCCTTCAGACAGTACCATTTTAATACTTACAGGAGGGATTATATTTTAAACAAATACAATTAGCTTGGAAAATTCAAGTATATTTTAAAACACAGATACATTTATTTCTATCTATGTAACTACTACAAAAGAACAAAGTAATCTGACAAATGTTTTATCACCCAGACTAAATAACAAAAACATTACTGTAACATTGTAAAATTCCACAAAGATTTTAAAATGTAAATTTTTATTTTTTGGTACCAAGGATCAAACTCAGGACCTTGAATTTGCAACCAGGTGCAGTGCCACTGAGCTAAATCCTTGGCCCTTAAAATGTAATTATTGTGATTATTAAGACATTCTCATTCAGTAGGAAAAATGGTAATAATTAGCAACTTCAAATTCAGTATGAGGGAGAACATGAATTTTTTTTAATGCAGTCTACTGAGGCCGTGTGGTATCTAAATGTGTAATTGAGTTCTATTTATCAAGCAGCAAAAAACAAACACTACCACTTTACAAACCTGGTAACTATTTACTGACATGGTGAATTCACTTACTAATGTAAACTGGTCATAGACTTGCATCAGGTCCTCCATTTTGTATTGTTCTAGCACCACAAAATTTTCCAAATTTCCACTTGTTTTTCGTGCACAATCTTGGCAATGAACTATGTAGGTCTTTTGAGAACTGCTTTCATTAGTGACAAAAAGCAGATTAAATACCTCCACCTATTGTTATAAAAGAGAAAAAAAAGCAATCAATAAAGATATACCATATCTTGGTACTTGACTGCTTTGAAATTCCTCAAATTTGGTACTCTGCACATTTTGACTAGAAAATTTTGTGTGGTAATCATCATTCCAGCTAGAACATGTCAGTGTCAGTGGCCTCCTGATTCACTCACTACCCTTTTTAACCAAAACAATTTGGTACTCCTCATTCTGGGGACTTGTTGAACCTCCCACAACCAATTAACATAAATACTGAAGTACCTCAGTAGTTAATTTTATGCCAATTTAGTATAACTACAGAACGTTATTTTACTTGAAATCATAAGCAGTACTTTTGATTAAATGGATGTAATTTTAAAACCACAGCTGTACATGTTAGATAGATTTATTTTAGAGCGCACTCAAAAGCAAAGGTAGTACTACATATTTAGAAGCTAACTTTAACAGAATTAAATATCATAATCATTAGCAAAAGTTTAATAAAAATTTGATGTCTGCCTATTTTTATTTCAAATACTAGTGTACAATCAGATGAGTGGTCATTATTTACCTTTTATTTTTGTATGATAGTATTCATATTGCATTGGGATTGTCTTTTCCCATATCCTAAACTTTATCAAGATACTGTATTTTATTAATTTTTTATAATGAGCATTTCGTGATGTTAAATATTTAGTCAGAGCTAAAAACAACAAAAAATTTCAATGACTATAATCTGATTTCTTTTAAGACCAAGAAACTGATGGTTCAGTAACAAAACTGTTCAGTTCTCAGCCTTACAATGAAAATTAAATTCATTAACCTTAACAAAATAAGAGATAATAAGTGTACTTTCCACAGAAAGACTAATGAGTTTCAAAGGCTCAGGCAGGATAATACTATGGGTTATTTTAATGTTTGTTTTCAAATGGTGGGAAGATACATATATACATACTATTTTGAAGTACAGCACTAATCAGAATCTATTTGATCTCATAATAAAATACTTCATCTTGTACAAGGTAGAAATAGTTATGTTTTAATTAGTTTATCTCAGAATTACTAAATTTCGGGGTTTAGGTTGAACCTTCATTTCTTAGTCTAGAGCTCCTTTGACTTCTACTTGATTTCTCCAATAATAACTAATTACTTCAAGTTGTTTTTAAATTTTTGTTACAAGTCTAAAGTTTGTAAGGTCTTCTATTTCTACCAGTAGATTGTAACAATACTTTAGTGGCCTGAATTTTAAAATGTGGGGTCTCCAATTTGTCATTATTCCTCATTTGATGTTCTGTCTTCACTTTTACTTGTTGAAATTTTAAATTTTCTTATATATTCTTATGGACAGGTTCTAGTGTAGGTCCTCCAATAACAAATACCTCTTAGAATGGATCCTGCTTTCTACCTATACCTTCTTTATCAACCACCTCTGTCTCCAAAATACTATCTTAGCTTAATCCCCTATTCAAAAACTAGTGACTTTGGAATGAAAATCAAATGACCTTAAAATAATCAAGATTATTTGTAAACTATAGACAGACTACCCTGACAGAATTTTAAGAATTTGTAGTTTGTTTTCCAGCCACAGGGGACTGGTTATCATTACTGAAAATACTCCTTTCTCCATCCAAACAATGTTCCAAAGCCTAATGATGTTCCAAAGCCATTTCAGTCATTTTTCTTTGTTTCAATTAAACAAAATCTTCAGAGAAATTCAAATGTTATCTATATGCTCTTATGCCAATATTAGAAATAAAAAAAGGTGTTTCAGATTTTGGAGTATTTGGAGATTTTGGAGTATATACGTAAGATTATCTTGGATGGGACCTAGGTCTAAACACAAAATTCATTTATATTTCAGATATGTATTATACACATAGGCTGAAAACAATTTTATACAGTATTTCTAGTGTACATATATTTCAAGATCCCTCACATCAGGTCAGGACCCACTTGTGGCATCTTCCCAACATTCAAAAAATTCCAGACTTTGCAGTATTTCTGATTTTATATTAGAAATGCTTAGCTAGTGTATTATGAAATGAATTTTCTAGAAAGGATCTTATACTAATCTGCCTGGATTTATGTGAACTGAATCCAGTTTGGTTGCATCTATGTTCTTATTATAGACTATTTCTAGTTTAAAATCTAAAATTATAACCATCTAGTAGAGACATACTTTATGGATGTTTCTGTGAAAGATACTCCTTGGTTCATATATGTAGTTAATGAAATATTTTACCTTCGCCTGAGAATTTAACATAACAGTTGATTTCAGGAAAAATGATTACATAAAAGTATACATAAATTTATACTGTGAGAGGGAGAAAGAGAGGAACATGGAAAATTCTGAAACAAAAACAATTATCTGTAAGAACAGATACCTCACAAATACTACAGTAATGAGCAGGTTCATTGTTTGTTCGTCCATGCCATGTAACATCTTTTCCTGATGCAACAAGTGCCTCTCTCAATGTCTGACAATGCTTTAGAATTTTCAGAAGACAATATCTAATATGGGGGAAAATTCAGACCATTATGTACTGAATATTAAAACAATTACTACTTAAATTAAAAACATACCAATTAAAGATAACTTTAAAATCTATGTTTCAAAAGTCTAGTCATACAGCAATTTTGTCAGTTCTTTATATGTTATGGGCCTAACAAAAACAATGTTAAAGAAAGCAAAGTTAACTGATATTTTAGTATAAAATATAGATTAAAAATATTTTAATCTATAACAAACTCATATAAATAGAATCTTAGTTTTTCTTCTAATTTGGCAAATAAGAAAACTTTTTGTCTACAGCCATACCACCCTGAACATGCCCAATGTCACCTGATCTTGGAAGCTAAGCACTGTTGGGGCTTGATTAGTGTTGGGCCTGATTAGTACTTGGATGGGAGAAAACTTTTCTAAGAGTGACTGACTGATCTTTTAAATAAAGGCTTTAAGTTTCAAGTTGAAATTTTTATGATCATAGACAAGTACTCAGGGAGAGTATTATTTATATAATAAATTATAAATCTGACGCTCTTACAGAATTATTAATTTAATCATTAAAAAGATACAAAGCAAAATTAATTTAATTACAGTATCAAAGAAAAACAGTATTGGGCCAGGGACTTAGCTCAGTGGTGACGCTGCCTGGCTCACAAGCACAAGGTTCCAAGTTTGATCCCCAGTATAAAAAAAAAAAAAAAAAAAAAGGAAAACCAGTATTTATCTGTTCCATTTGGAAGTAGTAGTCCTTTATTTGTATTAACACAAATATTGCTCATAAATTATCTTTCCTACACACATGTTGCTAACAATACAAGGAATTCTTACAAATAATGCTAATTTTCCTATAATTTGCTATCATTGCTTAGTGTCTGTGAATGAAAGTGTCTTAGGGCAAAGCTAAAGCAGATGACTTGTAAAGTACATTTCTGTTCTGAACTCATCCTGAAAAACAGAAAATGAGTTTAAGAAAAATCCTATTAGTGGTATTTCTGAACATATAATTCTCTTGGATCAAGATTAAAATAAAATAAAGGTTAAATAAATAAGTTTGGAGTAGTTGCTACTTCTTTCTCATCAGGTTCAATCAGCAGACTGTCATCAATGTAACAAACCATGCTATCTTGTAGAAAAGCAATAAGATTCCTGAGAACTAAATTATGGATTGATTATGGATATAACTTTGAATAGATTAATAAGAACGAAAAAGCATTAGGCAAAAAGCATTTTACAAACCAGCATAATAACTACCAAGTTATGCATCAGCTTACTCAAGCAATCAAACTACATCTGGTAGTGCAATAAATTGGAGTCACTGTCTGGTTAAGCTTACAACAATCTACTGTCATTCTGTGGGCTCCAGCTATTTTTGCACAGAATCAGTACCCTTCAAGGTCCATGTGGTGGCATTCATTTCTACAACATCCCAGGAAAGTAGACTTGCTCAAGGTTATATTTTCTAGATAGAAGGAGTTTTAATAGATTACACTTTGCCTTTCCAACCAAAACTGTTCCACTCCACAAGGTAAGAGCAAATGGGAAAGTTTTGGCTGTTGCTAAAACTATCCTAATTGTGCATCTAGAACTAGAGAAACAACTGCAGAACAGGTTCAGTGACCCACTAGACCCATGCTGAGATGGATTGCAACTAACTCTGCATTGGTTTCATGACTTCTATGAGATTTCTATGGTATACCACAAAGTTCTTTTGGGACTGCTGTCACTCAAAAAATAGTATCGAATAACCCCAAAACATGATTTTCTTTCTTTTCCCTAATGCTGTCAATCTGCTGAAAAGCAGTAGGCCCTTTTGAGAAAAACTGGGAGAAAAATTAACAGTACAGGCATGTTGCAATGCAGAAAGGGTTCTTATCCTGATTCAGGACTAGGATGAAACCTTTGGTTTGTGCTGTTCTAGCAGAAAAAGAGACTTGGTAAGTTTATAATAAAAACAATATCATTTCTCAAATTACAGAAGGTGGGAAACCCAAAACTACAGCGGTCACATCTGGCAAGGGTCAATTTCATTAATCCATGGCAGGGCTGGAAGGGTAAAAAACTGAGAGGAGAGAAGGGGAACAAAAGAAGAGCCAACTTGCTTTTATAGTGATCCCACTACAACACCACCATTAAACCCCATTAGTTAATCATTTCTTAAAGTTAATCCTCCTGAACACTGTTCTATTTGAAGATTAAGTTTTTCTACACAAGCAATTTAAGGGATACATTCACATTATAACATTATGGCTCTCTCAATTAATGTCATTTTTATGCATAAAATGTATTAATTTTATCCCATTAGTCCCCAGAATCTTGATTCATTCCAGCATCAACTCGAAAGTCTAAAGTC
This sequence comes from Heterocephalus glaber, assembly GCF_053883595.1. Lineage (NCBI taxonomy): Eukaryota > Metazoa > Chordata > Mammalia > Rodentia > Bathyergidae > Heterocephalus > Heterocephalus glaber. The sequence continues at coordinate 1,302,013 of NW_028258189.1, forward strand.
CACTTCATTCAAATCGGGTATGTGTAAAGACTTTAGAAAATTCATCCTGAGGTAAATTCTCTTCCAGATGTGAGGCAGTGAAATCAAAAGTATTTAGTTACTTCAAAGGAACAATGATGGGATAGGCATTAAATTGATATTTCCATTCCAGAAGGACACAAGAAGAAAAAGAAAAAAAAGTAACTAGTACCAATTAAGTCCAAAATCCAACAGGTAAAAACAATATTAAACTTTTTTTTGGTTCTGGGGATTGAACTCAGGACCTTGCACTTGCACGGCAGGCGTGGTGCCACTGAGCTAAAGCCCCAGTCTCAATGCTAAACTTCAAAGCATGAGAAAAATCTTTCACTCAGTCTGCTATCTTCTAGGTACACCAAGAGAAGTGAGCCCCCAGCCTTACAGGTTCTAACTCCAACAGCTTTGTGCATGGAAGGGCCTGATGAGTTTCTTCCTGGGCCTCCAGGTTGTCTAATAGAGCCTTTAAATTCTAATGAAAAATGCCATGGTTTTACAGAATGTGCATCTACGTGAACACAAAAATTAGCACAATTACAGTGGCCAGCAAAGGCTGATCAGAAGAGATAAGGTCACTACCTATTGGCTAAGGGAACTATTCAACAGGAAAAGATATTAAGTATAAACATTTATAGACCAAACACTGGCACCAACTTCATAAAACAAACACTATTGGACATGAAAAATCAATAACAATACAATTGTAACAGAATTTAATATGCCACTGTCATTTACAAATCAAGTAGACAAACAATCTACAACTAAATATCAGAAGCGAATCAAATCTTTGAAGTAATGGACCTAATAGATGTCTACAGAATGTTGAACCCAAAAACAACAGAATATATATTCTTCTGAATGATCATGGGACTTTTTCCAAAACAGACCACATACCAGCCAATAAAGCATGCATAAGTAAAAGCAAAAAATCAGAATTTACTACATGCATATACATTATCAGAGCACAGTGCAATGGAACTAGAAATCAGTAGCAAAAGAAACCACAGAAATTCTGCAAACACATGGAAACTAAACAATACCCTCCTGAATAATCAATGGGTATCAGGAAAAAACTAGGAAAATAACTAGACAGTTCTTAGAAGCAAATGATAATGCCAGTAAAAGACACCTGAACCTATGGGACATATTGAAGGGAGGAAAGTTTATACAGGAGAACACATATCAGAAAAACAAGGCAGGCTCAAATAAAAAACCTTATAATGAACTTAATGATCCTAGAAAAACAATAACAATCCAAACCCAAAGCTAGCACAAGGAAGGAAATTAGAAAGATTACAGCAGCAATAAATGAAGCTGAAACAAAAAATACAATGAAACCAGAGCTTGTTCTTTGAAAGATGAAACAAAATAGACACACCATAGGCCAATCTTACCAAAACAGGGAAAGAAAACACCCAAACCATCAATTGAAATGAAAAGGCTACTTCTGGGGAAACAGCAGGACAGTAAGTAGCAGCAAATTAGCCTCTCCAACACTTGGAATTCAGATACTGGGAAATAACAATTTAGGGAACAAAAGGTAGAGAGGACGGTGGATCCCTAGGAACCAATAATCTGATAGGAAAATTAGAGTCTGCAGAGAAATTAAAGAGACAACACAACATGGAAAAAGGAAGGGGCAATCGGCATTTTCTCCCTGGATCCTGGATCCTAGCTAAGAAATAAAGACCAAATCTACAGAAACAGTGAAAGCAAGTGACTCCAGAAGCCTTAAGGGAGAAATACAGCAGTGGAATGGACCACCAGATGCTGTGTGATGCAACAGCTAGTGAGTATCTCCAGTCCAAGTACCTGTTATCTTCTGTGCACAGTGCTTTGTCAGCAGCCTTTCCTGGGAGAGGCAACTGAACCCAGGAGTCAACAGCCACGGGTTTGTTTCATTTGGGGACTCCCAGTGTGGAACTCCAACAACAACTGGTTAAGAAGACATCCATGTTCAGGGAGCCATGGTCAGGCTGGCAAAAGCCTAGAGTATTTCAAGCTAAACAATCCAGGCCCCAGCCACATGATGAGAAGCAAACTTCAGGGGGAATCTCCGTGGATTTGAAAGCACAAGAATCAGAATCCCTGTTCTAATCCTATTGCCTGCTTGCTGGTATCTATATCCAGCATACACTTGGGCTCTCACTGCCTTTGTCATCTACCAGCAAGAGCAAGAACAAATCTTGAATTGGACATTGCTCTGAAACTGTAGACCCTGGAGGACAACTACAAGCTAAAAATCTGAGAGATATTTACATATATTTCTTTACTTATTTATTAGTTTTTGGCTTTTGGTTTTTTGATTTTGTTTTATGAGTGTGAGCCCTGTTTCTAGTTTGAGTTTTTGTTATTTTTTTTCTTCTTTCCCTTCCTGCTATCTTCATCAGTTTCCTGGAGCTTAGGAAAATATTTGTCTTTCTGCTTTTCTCCTAATAATTTCTTTTATTTCTCAATTTGATCCTCCTCTCCCTTTTAATTTTTCTCCCTTATTTTTATTGTATAATTTCTTTCTTTTTTCTCCCTCTTTTTCTTTTACTTTCCACTTTTATCAGCTTTTTGCCTTACCTTTGCCAAATTCTAGACACCTTTCTATTTACCAGTGCAATCTTTTACCACTTCTCTCTTCTTCACATATCCTAATTTAGGATTTCAAAGTTTGCCTTTAGCATTGCCATTTCCATATCCCATATCTTTCACCATATGATAATAAAGCTTGTTCTTTTGATAATTAACTGTTGAACTTTTTTTCCTACCATTTCTATACAGCTTTCATATTTAGTACCTATTAGCTGGAAGTTAATACTTGGGTCACCCTACTGTTTACATAACAATTGATGATTTCTTCTCCAAGACTAACTGTGATGAACAGTTGGTTCTTCTGGCATGTTAATATCTAATTTCTTTTGAGCAACATTACTGTAGCTTATTCACTTGACATTAACAGTCACATAATTATTACCATGTCTCTGTAAACCAAAACTGAAGTTACATTTATGATATTAAGACTGTCATAATACATTCACAGAGAACTTGGTTGCTGCACTAACTACACTGCATCCTTGCCTTCCAAAATAATCAAGATGGTTGGATTTTGGAGCCGTGGCAAAAGCTTATAGTCAGCCATGCTCAAAATACAACACTGGAAAGCAGTCTTATGTCTATAATAGCAACAAAGTTTTCTGACTATAAGTAACCACAAACCTCAACACAAAATAAAACAATAGAAACATAACAAGGCAACAAAATGCCTCCCAAAACTCAACTCCACTGAAGCCAATCCAGGGCATAGCGAGGGTTAGAACAGTATAGGCAGGCACCCAAGTTACATGAAAAGATTACACAGGAGGTCAGGAAACAGGTCAAAGACATACTCCATGCATTTTACAAAGCTATGACTAAGAAGATAATGGATGTAATAATCAAAAAGATGTAGGAATTCTCAGAATACACTAATGAAAAGCTAGCTGAGCTAAACAAAATTACAGAAAACATAAATGACCAGTTTACCAAAAAATATGACTCCATGAAAACATTTTGATCAGAAATTTAGGAGATTAAAAATCTTATTGAATTTACAGTAGCAGGACCAACCCCTTCAAAGATCAGCTACTCAAAAATACTTTAAAACAAAAGAAAAGAGCCCAACAACTGCTAGATAATGAAAAGAAGGTAATCTAAAGATAAGTGAAGTAAATGAAAAAGACAGTGTAAATGGCATAAAATTCAGGCAATAATGGCCAAAAACATGCCAAATATAGGGAAAGAAATATATACAGATAAATGAGGCAAATAGAACCCAAAATGCCATGACCAAAATACAATCTTTCCATGTCACATTATACTCAAAATTTCTAAAACTCCATCACAGGGACAAAATTGTAAAAGCTGTTAAAGACGGGCAACACATCACATATAAAGGCAAACCCATTAGAATTAGAGCAGATTTAAATACACAAGCCTTGCAGTCCTAGCACCGGGAAGGCTTCCCCACCACCATTCCATGCTCCTAGGGCACAGAAAGTGAGCCAGCCCCAGCACCTGGAAGGAGGCTCCCCCCACCCCATTCCATGCTCCTAGGGCAGAGAAGCTGAGCCACACCGGTGCCAGAAGCAACCCCCCCCCTCCCCCGCCCCGCCGGAAATGAGAAGACACGTAAACAAGCCTCAAAAAGAGACTTCGGGATCATCTACAGCAAACCCAAAGGGAAAGGAGATGGAACACTCTGATACTCAACCACCTGGATTCTCTGAACTGGAAACAAAAGAGGATCTGGGAAAAATGAAATCAGAAATAATTACTCAGATAACAGCAAAGACTGTGCTGATGGTGCAAGACATGATTAATAAATCTAGAGAAGACACATAAAAAAATAGAGGATCTGAGGAACGTGATGGAATCCCAACATAGGAAACAAATGGAATCCATAAAACAGATGCAAACAGATTTCCAGGAGATTAAAAACTACATCAAAAGTCTGCACAGCAGAATGAACCAATGTGAGGATCGAATTTCAGATATGGAAGATAAGACTGCAATCAGTGACCAGGAAAAAAAAATTGCTTTAAAATTGTAAGGGAACACGAGAAATCATAATAGTTTTAGTATTCCAAAAACCCAACAGAAGAACAAAATTCTACAAGCAGTGAGAGAAAAGAAACAAATCACATACAAAGGAAAGCCCATCAGAATCACAGCAGACTTCTCAATGCAAACCCTCAAGGCAAGAAGAGCTTGGAGTGATGTATTTCAAGCCCTAAAGGAAAACAGCCTCCAACCCAGATTGATGTACCCTGCAAAACTATCTTTCAAAATTGATGGAGAAATAAGATACTTTCATGTTAAAGAGCACCTCAGGAATTTCATGAATATCAAACCAGCACTCCAAAAAATTTTAGACAATATCCTAGAAAAAGACAATGAGGATCACAACCCCAGGATACCCAGCAGAATTAATCCATTGGGCATCACAAATTAAACACAAAGGGAGAGAATACAACAAAAAGAAAAAGTCATGACAAGGCTTTTAAAACTTTTAACTTCATCTCCCTAATGAGTGTATAATTCAGTCTTGTTATTGTACTGATTAGTATTTTTCTGATTCTAGAGTTGCACACCTTTCTTTGTGCTGAACTGATTATTTATCATCTTATGTCTACTTTTTAATTGGGTTGTCTATTAATGAGCTGTAACAGCTCTTTATACATTCTGCTCATAGGTTATATACATTGTAAATATGGTCTGTTTTAAGGACTTTTCATTTTAATGATGTCATTTAAAGTTCTAAATTTTGATGGAATTTCATTTATCAATTTTTTTCTTATACATCATGTCGTTTGTATCCTACGTAGTTCTTGCCTACCCTAAATTCATAAACATTTTCCCTTTTAATTTCTTCTTAAAGTTTTATACTTCTAGGCTTTCATATTTAGTTTCATAGATCATCAAGTTATTTTTATGTACGGAAATAAAGGGTTGAGGTTAATTTTTTATATACAGATACTAGGTGTTCTAGTGTCATTTGCTGAAAACACTATCTCTTCCTCAGCTCTTGAATTGAGTTTATATTCTACAAAATATTAATGTTAAATAATCTTTCAAAACTCAGTGGAACATATATGTGTGGTTCTATTTCTAGCTTCTCTTTTATTCCAATGATCTATATTGTCTTTGCTTACACCAACACTGCCTTGATTACTGTAGATTTAGAAGAAGTCTTAAAATTAGGTATTAAACATCTTCCAACACTGTCTGTTTTTTTCTTTTTTCTTTTCTAGGTCCTTTGTACTCATACATAACTTAAATTTCAATATCCAGGGGCCAAGGATTTAGCTCAGTAGTTTCGCCTCCTGCTGCGCAAGTGCAAGGACCCGAGTTCGATCACTGGTACCCAAACAAAAAAAAAATTTCAATATCCAATTCTTCATTTATAGCAAGTATACACAGACCTGAATTTTTATATTTACCTTGTGTTTTCTAATCCTACTGAATTCAAGTACAAGTTCTAGGGGCTCCTCGAGATTTCTTAGTATTTTTGGTGTAGATCATCATTTCATCTACGTATAAAGATTTTGCTTCTACATTGCCAAAACCTATCCTAGTTGTGTCATTTTATTGCCAGACTATTTTGGTTTGGCCCTAGGTTTCAAAGTTTAATGGACAGATGAAGAGTAGGCATATCTGCCCTTGTTCCCCACCTTGGGGAGAAAGCATTGTTATCTTCTCCATTCATATAAGGCGTTCTTGCTGTAAAGTATGGAGCACATGTCTTTAATCTGTTGAGAAGGTTCTGTTCTACTTCTAGTCTCCTGATAGCTTTTACCATGAATAGCTGTGGAATTTAGTCCAATACTTTTCCTCCAACTAGTGACAGGATCATATGGCTTTTTCCTTTCCTCTGTTAAAATGATGACTTTTGGGGGTGGATCATCCAATGCTGAACCAACACTGCCATCCCTATCATAAAACCATTTTCTACATACTGCCAGATCTGACTTCTAAGAGTTTGTTTTGTTAAACAAATTTCTATCTATGTTCATACTTTTTTCTTCTATTATCTTTATCCAGTTTTAGGACTAGCACAATGTTGAGTTCCTAAAATGAGGGGAGAAATGTTCCTTTTTTGTTGTGCTTTAATTGTTTGATATAATTTATCAGTTAAAATGTATACGAGCCTGTTGTTGTCATATAGGTAGGTTTTCAAGCTAGGAAAATACTTTCTTTAATAGGTGCTATTCAAATTTTATATTTCCTCCAGAGTTAGTTTCATTAATTTGTCTTCCATGGTACTTCTCAGAAGTTGTCAAATTTATTTTGAAACAGATTTTTGAAATATGCTTTCTATATCCTTTTAAATTCTGTAAAATCTGTGGTAATGTCTCCTAGGTCTTGATATTTTAATTTTAAAAATGTATAATTGATATTGTGCAATAGGAAGTAAAGGTGTAAAGGAGCAGAAGAAGTGGGAGGGGTAGGGGAAAGGAAAGAGGGGAAAAGAAAAAAATATGAGAAAAGGAAAACAATGGAAACAAAATCTTTGCACATAGGGAGGGGTGGAGGGGGTGAAGGGAGGGCAGGGGAAGGGGAATAAAATAATAACCAAGATACTCATGTAATGGCACAAGATCCCCATGATGTATATAAATGTACCTAAAATTTATACCTAAAATGTACCAATAAATTTAATGGGAGGAAATAAATAAATACACAAGGCTTTAAGGCCAAGAGGGCTGGGAATGAATTGTTTCAAGCCATATAGCACAAGAACTTCTGACCCCAACTCATGCATCCCACAAAACTTCCCTTGAAAAATGGATGGAGAAATAAGGTATTTCTATGATAAGGAGCACATCACAAAGTTCATGACCACTAAACTAGCATAATAAAAAATTCTCAAGGATGTCTTACAAATACCAGGTATGCCATAATTTGCCTATGTGTTTATAATTGTTCACTCTCTCTGTTGAACTGTTCCCCAATCAATATGTAATGACCTTCTTTATCTTCTCTGATTAGTTTGGCTTGAAAGTTACTTTGTCTAATTGAAATTCACTGTTGTCTTCCTTGTGTTCAAGCATTCCTAAGAGAGATGTTTATAGCAGTAAATTCACACATCAGAAAAACAAAATGGAGTGAAATAAATAACCAAGTGATGCACTTCAAAGTCCTAGGAAAACAAGAACAAATCAAAGCCAAAGCTAGTATAATGAGGGAAATTATAAAAATCAGAGCAATAATTAATAAATTTGAGACTCAAAAAGTACAGAGAAGCAGTGAATCACACAGTTGGTTTTTTAAAAGATTTTTTAAAAAATAGACAAACTCAGTCAATCTTAAAAATACAAATCTATGCAATTTGAAATAAAAAAGGTGAAATCACAATGGATATGCTAAAATCCTGAATATCAGTAGCTACTTTGAGAACTTATACTTTCATACAATCACGGAATGGATAAATTTCTTCATTCATATAAAGCACCAAAGCTGAACCAAAAGGATAAAAAAATCTGAATATCTTAATGTCAGTCAATGAAACTTAAGAATAAAAAATTATTGACTAAAAAAAGTCTAAGTCCCAAAGGATTCACTATCAAATTCTACAAGAACTTTAGAGAAGATCAAATGCCAATACTCCTCAAACTTTTTAATGAAACTGAAAAGAAAGCAACACTCCCATAGTCCTTCCTGGAAGCAAGTATTATCCTGTCTCCAAAACCAGAGAACTACCCAAGAAAAAAGAGAATTATGGGCCAACCTTGTTAATGTACATAGATGTGAAAATTTTTAACAAAATACTGACAAACGTAAAGCAGCAAATCATCAAAAAGAGCGTATATCATGACCAAAAGAAATTCATTCCAGGGATACAAGGATATTTCAATATATGCAAATCAGAAACAAAACAATTTCTGGATCAATGAAACAGAATAGAAGACAGAAACAACTCCAGACACATTAAGTTATCTTACCTTTGACAAAAAAGCAAAATTCCTTTCCTGGAAGAAAGCCTCTTTAACAAATGATGCTGGAAAAACTCACGCTGAAGATTAAAGCTAAATACTTACCTCTCACCACCATAGACAAAATTGAAACCAAAAGCATTAAAGATCTAAACATTAGAATTGAAACAATCTGCTGGAGGACAAAAAGATGTAAAACTCTTGAAGACATGTAGTTTAAGACTTTCTCAACAAATCCCCATCTGCATAAGAAATAATACCAGCAAATGGGATCACATAAAGATACAAAGTTTCCACACAGCAAAGAAAAACACCAACAGAGTAAAGAAACAACCAAAAGAATGGGAAATATTTTTTGCCAGCTACTCCTCAAAGGACTATTATTTAGAATATATACAGTACTAAAAAAAAAAAAAAAAAGACCTTCCCCTCAAATTAGAGACCCAATCAAAAAATGGGCATCAGAAATGAACATACACTTCTCAGATGAAGAAACACAAATGGTCAATAAAACCTGAAAAATATTCAACCATACCGGCCATTTTAAAAATTCAAATTAAAACAATTCCACCTCACTCCAGAAAGAATTCCATCTCTATATACTGAAGACATCAAATAACAACAATGCTGGACAGGCTGCTTTACTGTTGGTGGGAATGGAAACTGGCATAACTCCTATGGAGCCAGGCATGGTGGTATAATCCTGTAATCAGCACTTGGGAAGCCGAGGAAGAAGGGTCACCCAAAGTTCAAGCACACCCTAGGCTACATAGTGAGTTCAACATCAGCCAGCAATACAATGCAAGATGCTATCTAAAACAAGGAACACATACACACATACACAGACACTGCACAGAAACAAACAAAAACTGCACCAAATACTATGGAAAAATCAGTATAGAGATTTTTCAAAAACCTAATAGAAATTTCACTTGATCCAGATACTCTCTTACTAGCTATCTTTCTGAAAGTATTAAGGAAAAAATATTGCAGCAATGCATGCTTACCTAAGCTTATAACAACACAATTCATAATAGCTATATCTTGAAAACAGCATAAATGTCCATTAAAAGATAGGTAGAACAGCATTAAGAAAAATTAAATACTTAGGAATCCATCTAATAAAGGAAATAAAAGACTTTTACCATTGTAAAATTACAATACTCTAAAAAGGGAGATCAAAGAAGATATCAGAAAATGGAATGATATCCTTGTTCTTGGATAGAAAGAACAAATATAGTGAAAATGGCCATACTTCCAAAACTGTTACAAAGATTTAATTCAATGCCAATCAAAATACCAATAGCATACCTCACAAAACTATAGAGAAAACATTGCTAAAATTTATTTGGAACCAGAAAAAACCTGTAATGGCAAAAGCCATTCCAAGCAACAAAGGCGAGGCAGGGGGGCATCACAATCCCTGATCTGAAATTACACTACAAAGCTACAGTGGTAAAAAGAGCATGGTGATGGGGAAAAAAAAAAAGCTATCCAAAACAAAAGACCAACAGAGCAGAAGAGATCCAGAAACAACTCCAAACACACTCAGCTACCTTATCTCTTTTTTTGGTATAAATGCGGATATCTCTCTCTCTCTCTCTCTCTCTCTCTCTCCTCTCTCTTCCTGCCTCCCTCCCTTCTTTCCTTCCTCCCTTCCTTTCTTTTTTCCATTGTTTATTGGTACATTTTGGGTACACAATACAGTTACATTCATCATTGGGCACTTGTACCATTACGTGAGTATCTTGGTTCTTATTTTTTCCCCATTCCCCTACCCTCCCTTCAACCCTTCCACCCTTCCCTATTTACAAAGACCCTGTTTCCATTTTCTTCCTTTTCTCATATTTTTTTCTCCTTCTTTCCTCTCCCCTACCCCTCACACTTCCCCTACTGGTTTAGACCTTTTCTTCCCATTTCACAATATCAACTATACATTTGATTCTTATTTACACTTTTAGTTTTTCACACCAGAGAAACTATTTGGGATTTACACATGTGTGTCCTATTTATTTCACTTAAGTGTATGGCCTCTATGTGCATCCATTTAGCTATGAATGTCTCTAGTTTCTTGTTCTTCATGGCTGAGTAGTACTCCATTTTATTTAAATAAATCTTCTTTATCCAGTCTCCAGTTGATAGGCAATTGGGGTGTTCCCAAGTTTTACCTATTACAAATTGGGCTTCAGCCACCTTCGACAGAACGGTCAAACATCTTCACCGAAAGCAAGATAATCTCTTTAAAACTTGAAGGGCATTATGGTGGGTAAAACACACCTTGATCATATTTTTCTAATGAAAATATATACTTTGGCAAAATTGTATATGGTGTGTATGTCAGTAGTTGCATGGGGAATATAGGAAGCAATCTTGTGTTCACCCACTTGGTACAATGAACAGCAAGGTGTGTGCATGTGTAAATGAGTGAGTTTTACCCACATCATGTGCTTTTTACATTTCTGTGTATTTATAATTTCTTAAATTGCAGGTTTTCTTGTTGAATTAGCCCAGTTCAGTATAATGTGGCATGAAAATCCACTTTACAACTTTGAGAGGAGGCTGATGTGATTCATCAGGTGTTCTACTACTGATGACTTGGATCATGTAAGCCAAAGAAGTTAGCAACGTACAACAGAGAAGTAATGAAGTAAGAGCTTGATTTGGATAAGGAAGAAAACAGTGATGTAAATAAACATTTGACTAGTCAAAATGCTACAAAACGGTCATGTATACCTGAACAATTTAACAATAGAACTAGGTCAGAAAATATCAATTTTTGCCAAAGGTGAAAGATATTGGTCAGAATTTCAAGACTGGAAATTGTAATAGATAATATGCCACAAGATATTTTGAAATACACTAATAATAAAACACAAGTTAAATATTCTTATGCATCAATAGTAACACTAAAAAATGTGTCATGATACCTCACTATCTGAACTAAAACCTTCATAGCAGGACTTTATCGTTCTGATGGTGCAAATCAGATTCTAAAGGATTTAAGGAGAAGTGAAAGATATGACATTGAAATTTTTTTGAAAAATGACACTCAAGAGATTTAGTAGCTTTCAAAATTGCCTATGTTTGAGGCTCAAAAGACCTACCCAGAAAGAAAATAATCTGACAATTTGGTTGCTATTCACTCATTTTTAGAAAGCCTTGTTTTAAACTGTCAAGCAATCTATACATTGTCTGAACACAATTCACAAACAACTTGCATCACTTTGTGATTACTGGAGGTTTTGGCAATATTTTCCAAATATGCTATAAAAATATATGCCCTGGGGCCAGGGATTTAGCTCAGTGGTTCTGCCACCTGCTTCACAAGTGAAGGTCCCAAGTTTGATCCCCAGTACAAAAAAAAATTATGCCCTGGAAGATACAAAGACATTTTACACACTGAATTTAGAAACTTATCCTGGAAGTCAGCCACCAGGTCTTTATCTGTGCAGTAAAAAAACTATACTGAGATAGATCTATCCATGGCAAAAGCTGGCTGGGGAAATGGGCATAATCTGTTAATTATAAGATCCTAGACACATGTGTGGAACAGTTCCCAAAGCCTTGCACATGGACTTCTCCTGAGAACTCAAATCTTTTCAATAGGATGCCCTGAGGCATAGAATCTCAGCACCCCCTTTCAGGACCAATTATGTAGAAATTTTCATGGGTTTCCTCTTTTTTTTCTCCCCCCATTAACTTTATTGGTACATTTTAGGTATAAAATACAGTTACATTCATCATTGGGATCTTGTACCTTTACATCAGTATCTTGGTTCTTATTTTTTTCTCCCTTCCCTTGCCTTCCCTTCACCCCCTCCACCCTTGCCTATTTGCAAAGACCTTGTTTCCATTTTTTTCCTCTTCTCATATTTTTTCCTTTCCCTTTCCCTTTTTTCCCTTCCCCTACCCCTCAAAATTCCCCTGCTCTTTTAGACCTTTTCTTCCTGTTACATAATATCAGTTATACATTTTTAAAATTAAAATATTAAGATCTAGGAGACATTACCACAGATTTTACAGAATTTAAAAGGATATAAAAAGCATACTACAAAAATTGTTTTTGAAATAAATTTGACAACTTCTAAGAAGTAACTTAGAAGACAAATTAATGAAACTAACTCTGGAGGAAATATAAAATTTGAATAGCACCTATTAAAGAAAGCATATTCCTAGTTTGAAAACCTACCTATATGACAACAGCAGACTCATAAACATTTTAACTGATAAATTATATCAAACATTTAAAGCAGAAAAAAGAAGGAGCACTTCTCCCCTCATTTTAGGAACTCAACATTGTGCTAATCCTAAAACTAGATAAAGAAAATAGAAGAAAAAAGTATGAACATAGATAGAAATTTGTTTAACAAAACAAACTCTTGGAAGTCATATCTGGCAGTAGGTAGAAAGTGGTTTTATGATAGGGATGGCAGTGTTGGTTCAGCATTGTATGATCCACCCCCAAAAGTCATCATTTTAACAGAGGAAAGGAGAAAGCCAATTGGACTAAATTCTACAGCGGTTCATGGTAAAAGCTATCAGGAGACCAGAAGTAGAACAGAACCTTCTCAACAGATCAAAGACATGTACTCCATACTTCCAGCAAAAACTCCTATGAATGGAGACGATACAATGCTTTCTCTCTAAAGTGGTGAAAAAGGGCAGATATGCCTACACTTCATCTGTCCATTAGACTTTGAAACATAGGTCTAAACCAAAATAGTCTGGCAATAAAATGACACAACTAGGATAAGATTGGCATGGCAGAAGCAAAATCTTTGTAGATGAAATGATCATCTACAGAGAAAATACTAAGAAATCTCTAGGAGCCCCTAGAACTTGTATTTGAATTTAGCAGGATTAGAAAACACCAGGTATATATAAAAATTCAGGTCTGTGTATACTTTCTATAAATGAAGAACTGGATATTGAACTTTAAAAGTTATGTAGGAGTACAAAGGACCCAGAAAAGCCAAAAACAAAAACAAAAACAGTGTTGGAAGACATTTAGCACCTAATTTTAAGACTTCTTCTAAAGCTACAGTAATCAAGGCAGTGTTGGTGTACGGAAAGACATACAGATCATTGGAATAAAACAGAGAATCTAGAAATAGAACCACACATATATGGCCCACTGAGTTTTGAAAGATTATTTAACATTAGCATTTTATAAAATATAAACTCTATTCAAGAGGCAAGGAAGAGATAGTGTCTTCAGCAAACAGCACTAGAACACCTGGTATCTGTATGTAAAAATTTAACCTCAACCCTTTTTTTCCATACATGAAAATAACTTGAAAGGAGGTATGAACCTAAATAAGAAAGCCTAAAAGTATAAAATTTTAAGAAGAAATTATAAGGAAAAATATTTATGAAATTCAGGGTAGGCAAGAACCAACTAGGATACAAAAAACATGATGTATAAAAGAAAAAAATGATAAATGATTCCATCAAAATTTAGAACTTTAAATGACATCATTAAAATGAAAAGATGTCCTTAAACAGATCATATTTACAATACATATAACCTCTAAGCAGAATATATGAAGAATTCTTAGAGCTCATTAATAGACAATCCAATTAAAATGTAGACATAAGAAGATGATAAATAGCCAGTATAGCACAAGGAATGGTATGCAACTCTAGAATCAGAAAAATACTAATCAGTACAATAATAAGATTAAATTATACACTCATTAGGAAGATGAAGTCAAAAGTTTTAAAAGCCTTGTCATGACTTTTTCTTTTTGTTGGATTCTCCCCCCATTTGCGTTTAATTTGTCACGCCAAATGGATTCATTCTGCTGGGTTTCCTGGGGTTGTGATTCTCATTGTCTTTTCCTAGGGTATTGTCTAAAATTTTCTGGAGTGCCAGTTTGGTATTCATGAAGTTCCTGAGGTCCTCTTTGTCATGAAAGTATCTTATTTCTCCATCTATTTTGAAAGATAGTTTTGCAGGGTACATCAATCTGGGTTGGAGGCTGTTTTCCTTTAGGGCTTGAAATACATCACTCCAAGCTCTTCTTGCCTTGAGAGTTTGCATTGAGAAGTCTGCTGTGATTCTGATGGGCTTTCCTTTGTATGTGATTTGTTTCTTTTCTCTCACTGCTTGTAGAATTTTATTCTTCTGTTGGATTTCTGGAATCCTAACTATTATATGTCTATGTGTAGATTTTTTTGATTAAGGCTAGCTGGAGTCCTATATGCCTCACTGATCTGTATGTCAAGTTCTTTTCCACTCCTTGGGAAGTTTTCTGCCATCACTTCTGTGAAGATTTTTTATGTCATGTGCACTCTCTCCTCTTTCTTCATTGACTCCAATCAGTCTTATGTTATTCCTCTTTGCATGACCTAGCAGCTGCTGGATTGATTTCTCAACAATTATAAAGCAACTTTTCTTTTCCTCCTCACTAATTGCAATCTTATCTTCTATATGTGAAATTCTATCCTCACACTGGTTCATTCTGCTGCGCACACTTTTGATGGAGTTTTTAATCTCTTGGAAATCTGTCTGTATCTGTTTTATGGATTCCATTTGTTTCCTATGTTGGGATTCCATCATGTTCCTCAGCTCCTCTATTTTTTTAATCTGTGTCCTCTCTAGATTTATTAATCATGTCTTGGACCATGAGCAAAATATTTGCTGTTATTTGAGTAATTATTTCTGATTTCATTCTTCCCAGATCTTCTTTCGTTGCCAGTTCAGAGAGTCCAGGTGGTTGAGTATCAGATTGTTCTATCTCGTTTCCCTTTGAAGTTGCTGTAGGTGATCTGGAAGTATGATTTTGAGGCTTGTTTATATGTCTTCTCATTTCCACAGGAGGCAGGGGGCGCTTCTGGCGCCTTCTCTGCCCTAGGAGCTTGGTATGGCAGCAGGGGAGCTTCCTTCCGGGTGCTGGGACCGGCTCAGCTTCTCTGCCCTAGGAGCTTGGGATGGCAGTGGGGGAGCTTCCTTCCAGGTGCTAGGAGCCTGGGAGGGAGGCGGGGAGCTTCCTTCTGGGTGCTGGGACCAGCTGAGCTTCACTGCTCTAGGAACCTGGGATGGAGGCGGGGAGCTTCCTTCCAGGTGCTGGGACTGGCTCACTTTCTTGGCCCTAGGAGCCTGGGATGGCAGCAGGGGAGCTTCCTTGTGGGTGCTGGGACCGGCCGAGCTTCACTGCCCTCTGAGCCTGGGATGGAGGCAGGGAGCTTCCTTCTGGGTGCTTGGACTGGCTCAGCTTCTCTGCCCTTCTTGGCCCAAGGAACCTGGGATGGAGGCAGGGAGCTTCCTTCCGGGTGCTGGGACTGACTCACCTTCTTGGCCCTAGGAGCCTGCGATGGTGGTGGGGGAGGGTACTTCAGGGTGCTGGGACCGGCTCACCCTCTCTGCCCTAGGAGCCTGGCATGGAGGTGGGGAGCTTCCTTCCAGGTGCTGGGACTGGCTGAGCTTCTCTGCAGTAGAAGCCTGGGATGGAGATGGGGAGCTTCCTCAGTCAACTCAAATTTTGCAAGAAGACGGGTTTCCTCTTTATTTAGACAGTATAAAAGGACACATCGACACCATGAAGACTCTGCTATCATAACTTTCTATGACAGCTCATATGTGTGTTTCCCAGACCCAGGATGTACTTTCACCCTCTTTATTTACTCAGTCCAAGCAGACTCTAGAGAGCCACTTTCTCTGACTCTTCACTTTTACTTTCTCAAATAAACTTTGTCACTTGTTTTGGTCGTTTTGTCTAATTCTTTGTTTGAGATAAGCAGAATCTGGAATTCAACTCTGAAGGAGAGGCAAGCAACCTCATTAATGTTTGGTGAGTCATTGTTTAGAAACAAGCTACTTGATAACAATATGATGTTGTGATGTTTGCATCTATTTCAAAAGATGACCCAAATGTCACATGATAGCTGACTGACAAGTAACCACTGATGCTACGTTTACTTAAAAAACAACAGTTGATCAACACAAGAACTACTTGCAAGAACAAAGTGGAGAGTCCTAAAAAAATATTGCATGTTCACCATATAGAAACATATAATACAATGCTTGGACTTCAGAAAGACAAACATTGGTCTCATATGATGAAAAAAACACAAAGTAGTATTGATAGTCAACATTACACCATGACAATAAGAGAAACACGGTGATGCATACCTGTAATCCTATCACTAAGGGGTGTGTGTGTGTGTGTGTGTGTGTGTGTGTATGAGGCAGGAGGATCCTATAGATTCAGTCAGTCTGTGTGATACAGTGAGTTCCAGGCTAGCCTGGACTACATTATGGTAAAGAAAAACAAAGTAATACTGATACTATCAACATTACAGCATGATGATAACACTGATAGTGCAGCTGGGCTTGGTGGTATGCTGTGGGGACAGGAGGCTTAGGCACTTGAGGATCTGTGAATTCAAGCTCAGCCTGAGCTACAAAATGAGTTTAAGGCTAGCCTGGACTACATAAAAAGAACCAATCTCAGAAAAAAAAAAAAGACAGTAAGTCTTCAGGACAAAAGAAGCTAGAAATGGTCACACGTTACAATAAAATCAAAGGCAGAGTAGATGTTGATGACTTATACAGCAATTATGAGGTTACTCAAAACACAAAGCATTGGCCAATGGTTGTGGTTTACTGGGTCCTATATGTGTCAGATATAAAATATCAAAGAAATTTTCTTAGAGAACTGGTACTAGAGTTGGTAAATGATCAGTTTCAACAGCAGACAAACAATATGTATCTTTCCAAAGAACTCCACAAAAGAATTCTGGAGCACATCAGTGAACAGACAGGTGAAGCAACAAAAGAACCTCCTAAGAAAACAGGAAGACCAGCAAGATGTCAACTATGTCCTTCCAAAGAAGATAGGAAAGCAAAACACATGTGCTACCAGTGTAAGCAGTACTTTACATAGAACATACTGTTCTGATGTATTAAAACTGCCTTATATGTTAATTGAAGCAAAGATTATTTTTGTGGGAGAGTTTCATTTGTATTTTTATTGTAGTTCATATAGGAATATTTGTTGTTACTTACAGATCTCATAAGCAAGTAAACAGTTCATGTAGAAAATGGTGATATTTACTGTAACCACTCATTACATATATGATGTTTTGTTTTACTGAATAACATAATAGGAAGTTCCACAAAAGAGGAAGACAAGTGATGGGTATGGCCTGCCAAACAGCAAAGAAAAATTAAGTACAAGTGCTGTCAGTGTGAGCAAAATTTGTGCATGGAACATGCTGTTGTCATCTCTGAAGACATGATAAATGAAGTGAAGATTATTTCTGGCAGTTTTGTTTGTATTTTCATTGTAGTTCATACAGGAATTTATTTCTTTATTTTTTAGAACTTGTAAGCAGCTGATGTTGAAAATTTTTTTATTCTTCATATTCATTACATATTAAATTTTTAATATTTTATTTTCCTGCTAAGTATACATTCTTTAAAATAAAACTCATAAAATTAATATAATTCATTAATTGAAATACTCCTAAAAATAAACATGAGTGTTATACACCTCCATAATGTACCTTTTCTAAATATTTATTGTGATGCCTGCCAATAAATGATGCTGAAGATTAAATCTAGACCCATAACTCTTACCATGTACTAAATTAACTAGAAATGAATCAAAGATCTAAATATAAAAACAAATAATCTGCTGGAAGACAGAGTGGGTAAAAGTATTGAAGACACAGGTATGGGCAGACTTTATGAACAAAACCCCAATTGCACAGCAAGTATTACAAAGAATCAACAACTGGGATCTCATCATATTAAAAATCTTTTGCACAGCAAAAGAAATCTCCAATAGAGTGAAGATACAACCCACAGAATGGGAAAAAAACTTACCAGTTATTCCTCAGAAAAAGGGACTAATATCTAAAATATATAAAGATAATAAAATCAGATAAAGAAGGATAAGCCTGAGACATATTTAGGTGAACAGATGAACCCTGAGAGCAGGATTTTAAGTGAAATAAATCAGACATACATTTAAACATCACATCGTTTCTCCTGTGTGAGAAACTCAAGGGGTAAATGATAGATACTCGGAAGTGGGAAGAAAATATTCAAATGGGAAGGGGAACAAGGCACAGGATAAAGAAAGGGAAGCAAGGGAGGGAATAGATTTAAAACTTTTTTTAAATGAAAAGAAAACAATAGAAACAAAGTTTTGTAAACAGAGAGGGAAAGAAAAATTGAATGGAAGGGAGGGGAATGGGAAAAAAAGTCAAGATACATCATGTACAGGTACAAATTCTCCATGATGAATGTTAAAAGTACAAACTTAAAAATAAATTAAAGAAGATGGGTGGGTAAAAAATGTGGTGTATATACATTATGGAGCACTACTCATACATTAGAATACACTTAAGTTATTTATATGTAGCCAGAAGAGACCCAGAATAGCAAAAGTAATTTCGGGCAATAAGAGCAAAGCAGGGGGCACAGGAATACCATACTTCAAGCTATACTATAAAGCAACAGTGATGAAAATAACGTGGTACTGGAACAAAAACAGATACGAATCAATGGCACAGAATTGAGAATTGAGAATACAGAAACCTCCCACACATATTCAACTATTTGATCTTTGACAAAAGGCCAAAACATATGTTGGAGAAAAGACAGCCTATTCAACCAGTGGTGCTGGGAAAACTGGTTATCTGTTTGTAGAAGAGTGAAACTGGATCCTTATCTCTGACCTTATACTAAATTAAAATCAAAATAGATCAGAGATCTAAACATTAAAACAAACATTAAACCAACTGGAAGATAAAAATAGGTAAAACATGTAAAGGCATGAGAGCAGGAAAGGAGTTTCTAAACAGAACCTCAATTGCCAAGAAAGAACAGTGAGAATCAACAAATGGGATTATATCAGACTTAACAGCTTCTGTACAGCAAAAGAATCAATCACTAGAGTGAAGGGACAATCTAAAAAATAGGAAATAGTTTTTGCCAGCTACTGCTCAGACAGAAGACTATTATATGGAATATACAAAGAACTAAAAAAAAAAATTAAACCACCTAAAATTAAAGACTCTGTCCAGAAATAGGCTAAATGTGCAGACATTTCACAGAAAAAAACCATACAAATGGTCAACAAATACATGAAAAAAATATTCCATGTCTTTGGCCATCAGAGAAATGCAAATTCAAACAACACTAAGACTATATCTCAATCCAGAACGAATGGCAATCATTAGGAAATCAAATAAAAAATGCTGGCATGCCTGTGGCAAGAGAGGACCCCTTTTGAATTGTTGGTAAGAATGAAAACTAGTATAATCAGTATGGAGATATCTCAAAGAATTGAAATTAGAAATTCCGTATGATCCAGCTACATACCCCTCCTAGGTACCTTCCCCAAAGAACTGAAGTCATAATATGATAGCAATATTTGCCTATCAATATTTATAGCTGTATAATTCATAATAGACAAATCCTGAAAACAACCTGTATAACCATCAACAGATGGTTGAATAAACAAACTATGGTTTCTAAATATAATGGAATAGCACTCATCTATAAAAATGACCAATTTGAGACATTTGTAGGAAAATGGATGCACCCACAAAATATAATGTTGAATGCAATAAATCAGATAAACAAGCTTAAATACTGCATGGTATACCTCAATTGGGTAAGGCAAAGTACAAACAAAGAAATTGATAAAGGATGGATAGTAGTGAGGGACAAGGGGATGGCTATCATCCGACAGGGAAGTGTTCCAAGGGAAGAAGGTGAAGGATGAGGAGGAGAAGCTGGGGAAATGAGAGGAATAACAAGTGTCATGTAGACAATCCTAGTAACTGCAATGTAAATATTATACGCCATAACAAAAGCTATCACAGTATCAACAAGTATGAACCAAAGGGGAACCAGAAGAGGAGGTGGGAGGGAGAAGAATAGGTATGGGTATTAGAAAAAATGAAAGTTGTAATATATACATGTAACCACTCCTCAAGATGACTGTAAACTACATCAGCTGCAAACATTCACTTATAAGAAATACTTATTTCTCTCCAAGACTTTACCTAACCTTTTCATCTATATTTCTACCAATTTGATCATGATTACTTAATCAGTTTCACACATTCTCTGAAGTTCTCTTCTGAGCCATCAGCAGAACAACACTTACAAAGGTTTTCTTTAGTTTGCTTCTCCCCTCTTACAGGCTCTGACCCTTATTTCTAAAATTGCTGCCATATTTTCAGATATTTGTTATAGACACACCTCACTTCTGTAGCACTTTTATCTTAGTCTATTTGTGCTTTTGGCTCAGAACATCCAAGGCTGGATAATTTAAAATTAATAGGCCTGGGATTTAGTTCAGTGGTTTCGCCACCTGCTGAGCAAGCACAAGGACCTGAGTTCAATTCCCGGTACCAAAAAAAATTAATAGAAACTTATTTTTCATGGTTCTGGAGACAAGGAAGCCCAAGACAGAAAATAGCATCTGGTGAAGGGCTCTTTGCTTTCATCCTATTACACGAGTGGGAAAGTTAGTAAGAGTGCATGAGTGTATACATGAGAAAGTAAGTGCAATATACTATCACAATTTAGATTTTAAATGTTTCCCCTAAAGGCTCATGTGTTGAAGGCATCTCAAATGTAGCAATGTTTGTTGTAAGTGGTGTCTTTGGACCTTGAATGTACATGAATATACAATGGTGAATTGACAGTCTTCAAAATATGATATTAGAGATACTGGTTATTCTAATGACTCAAAGGAAAAGAATTATTATACACAGGACTTCTGTGAACCCTTTCTTGGGTTCACAACTGGAAACCAAAGGAAACCTTGAATAAATCCCCTCACTTCACTTGCTTTCACCTGACTTTAAAAATTACTCATTTGGAAAGTTATGTAGGTGAGCAATATATTATTACTCTACCACTATTTTTCCTGTACTTATTACCTTTGACATGTGGTTCATGATAATGGATGCCTAAGTTACTCCTCAGAGACTTGAAGGCTGCTTTTATTGAAAACACTGAGTCTACTCAGGCCTACACAGGTTTACAGTAGGTGCCCTTTTGATATCAGAACATTGAAAACTCCATGCTCAAATGATTGGTAACTGCTACCAATGTGTAAACATACATTACAAGAAGCCCATTAAAGTACGATCACAAATACACAGACCACTGGTTTCTTCACCACTTATCACCACTTCATTTTTAATCCCATAAATATCCCCAAATTGTATCCTCAAGGACATAGATTTGAGAATTGAGTCTTCACACCTTCATGCTTGGTCATCTTGCAAAACTCACTGTGCCTTAATGACTGACACACTGTGCAATGGTCAAAAAAATTTAATGTTCTCTCAAGAGCGTCTTCTACATTGTTTCCCAGTCATGTCTTATCATCACTTACTCTAAAGCAATGAATATGTATTTTTGCTTCTTTTTCCTGATTACTTTTACTATCCTAAGAACTGATCATAGGAAGGGGAAGGGCATAGGGAAAACATAAGAACCAAGATGAATCATGTACACATACAAATTCCCAAAGCTAAATGTCATCATATTGTATACCTAAAATGTACCAATAAACTTAAAGAATCAACTATGAAAATCTATAAAATATCCATACCACATTCTGCAGCTTCAAAAGACTTAGAAACCAG
Source organism: Heterocephalus glaber (assembly GCF_053883595.1). NCBI lineage: Eukaryota > Metazoa > Chordata > Mammalia > Rodentia > Bathyergidae > Heterocephalus > Heterocephalus glaber. Next base: position 1,324,110 of record NW_028258189.1, read on the forward strand.
AATGAAAATTGAAAAAAGAATCTCATCACTGCATATACCTTTCCCATTCCATTTCTTGCCTCAAACTGCTTTTCTATTCTTTTTCAATTGTCAATAATTTATGTATGGAAGAAGAAATTGTTTTAAACTATAAAACTTGTTTTAATATAATTTAGATGAGGCTTAAAAAGTAAAGTGATAAAACAAAAATTCAGCATACATCTAACAGTTGCAGTAACAAATTGTTATAAAGATAAGTAGAATCACATTTTGAAGTCGTGCTAGGATTAAACATGGGGACTTTGGGAAAAAATGTGGACTTCTAAAGAAAATTAACAATTCCCATATTTTACATTTAACCTTTGTGAGCACATCTATAGTAGTTATTAAAAGATAAAAGCCAAAGTGCTATGATTAGTAAAGATGAAGAAAATACTCTAGTGGTAACATCAAATCATATAAAGTAGAGGGAATTAGGGCTGGGGATTTAGCTCAGTGGTTTTGCCACCTGCTGTGCAAGCGCAAGGACCCGAGTTCAATCTCCAGTACCAAAAAAAAAAAAAAAAAAGTAGAGGGAATTATTACAAAAGAAAATGTTTAATAAGAATCTATACAGTTGGGCTGAGTGTGGTGGTGCACTCCTGTTATCCCAGCACTCAAGAGGCTACCGCAGGAGGATCACCATGAGTTCAAGGCCAGCCTGGCCTACACAGTGAGTTCCAGGTCAGCATGAACTGCATAGCTAGACCCTGCCTCAAAAACCCAAAAAATAAAATAATCTACACACTAAATTTTATCTATAAAGTTTCAGGACCAAATAAAAACATGGACATGAGTTATTTAGCAAAACTGTGCTCATGGGGAAACCACAGTCTTTCTGTTCATTCTCAACTAGTTATTCCTTTTTCCTGGTTTTTTTTTTTCTTTTCCTTTTTCCTGTTATTAAATAGAAGTAATTTCTCAAAGTCTCTTCATTATTCCTTGTTTTCTGTTGATTTCTTCCCCTAAGAGGAATGATATACTTCCAGAGAGAAACTCTTTAGTCTGCAATAGCTTAACCTTCTGTCTGAAGTTTTGCAATTTCAACAGCTTTGTCTTACATCTCTATCTAGCTTTTCAAATGGAAATAAAGTCCCCACAAAATGAAGTCACTGCCTTAAATGAAGTTACTCTGACAATTAGAAATGCTTTCATATCAGATGGAAATGAGTTATTTCTCAAGGCCAATTCTTTCTTACTGGATGGGTGAGATAACTAAGAACAACTGAAATAATGATTATTTTTTTCCATTAAGTTTATCGATACATTTTAGATATAAAATAGTTACACTCATCTTTGGGATCTTGTACCTTTACGTGACGTATCTTGGTTCTTATTTTTTTCCCCTTCTCCTGCTCTCCCTTCCACACTTCTCTATTTGCAAAGACTCTGCTTCCATTTTTTTCCTTTTCTCATTTTTTCTTTTCCCTTCTTTCCTTTCCCCTACCCCTCCCACTTCCCCTACTCCTTTAGACCTTTTCTTCCTAATACATATTAATTATACACTTTTAAAATTACAATATCAAAATTTAGAGGACATTACCACAGATTTTACAGAATTTAAAAGGATGCAGAGAGCATATTACAAAAATCCTTTTTTGAAATAAATTTGACAACTTCTAAGAAGTATCTTGGAAGACAAATTAATGAAACTGACTCTGGAAGAAATATAAAATTTGACTAGCACCTATTAAAGAAAGTATATTCCTACTTTGAAAAACGTACTCATGATGACAACAGGCTCATATATATTTTAACTGAAGAATTACATCAAACATTTAAAGGAAATTAACATTTTAGGAAATCAACATTGTGGTAATACTAAAACTGAATAAAGATAATAGAAGAAAAAAGTATAAACATAGATAACAATTTGTTTAACGAAACAAACTACTGGAAGTCAGATCTGGCAGTATGTAGAAAGTGGTTTTGTTATATGGATGGCAGTGTTGGGTCAGCATTGGAAGATCCACCCCCAAAAGTCATCATTTTAACAGAGGAAAGGAAAAAGCCATATGATCCTGTCACTAGTTGGAGAAAAAGTATTGGACTAAATTCTACAGCTGTTCATGGTCCAAGCTATCAGGAGACTAGACGTGGAACAGAACCTTCTCAACACATTAAAGACACGTACTCCATACTTCCAGTGAGAACACCTTACATGAATGGAGAAGATACAATGCTTTCTCCCCAAGGTGGGGAACAAGGGCAGATATGCATACTCTTTGTCTGTCCATTAAACTTTGAAACCTAGGGCCAAACCAAAATAGTCTGGCAATAAAATGACACAATTAGCATAGGACTGGCCAAGATATAAGTAAAATCTTTATATGTAGGTGAAATGCTCATCTACACAGAAAATACTAAGAAATCTCTAGGAGGCCCTAGAACTTGTATTTGAATTTAGCAGGATTAGAAAACACAAGGTATATACAAAAATTCAGGTCTGTGTATAGTTGCTATAAATGAAGAACTGGATATTGAAATTTAAAAGTTATGTAGGAGTACAAAGGACCTATAAGAGAAAAAAAAAAGTGTTGGAAGACATTTATTACTTAATTTTTTTTTGGTACCAGAGATTGAACTCAGGATTGAACCCTTGTGAGGCAGGCAGTGGAACCACTGAGCTAAATCCCCGGGGGCCTTAATACCTAATTTTAGGATTTCCTCTAAAGCTACAGTAATCAAGTCACTGTTGGCATAAGGAAAGACATATAGATCACTGGAATAAAACAGAAAATCTGGAAATAGAACCACACATATATAGTCCCCTGAGTTTTGACAGATAATTTAACAAAAACATTTTATAGAACATAAACTCAAGAGTAGTGTTTTCAGCAAATGGTACTAGAACACCTGTATCTGTATGTAAAAAATTAACCTTAATCCTTTATTTCCATACATAAAGATAACTTGAAAGGATCTATGAACCTAAATATGAAAGACTAAAACTATAAAACTTTAAGAAGAAATTTTTTTTTGGTACCAGGGATCAAACTCAGGACCTTGCGCTTGTGAGGCAGGCGCCAGAACCACTGAGCTAAATCCCTGGCCCTTTAAGAAGAAATTATAAGGGAAAACGTTCATGAATTTAGGGTAGGCAAGAATTTCCTAGGATACAAAAAACATGATGTAATGAAGAAAAAAATTGATAAATGAGATTCCATCAAAATTTAGAACTATAAATGACATCGTTAAGAAAATGAAAAGTAGTCCTTAAACAGACTGTATTTATAATACATATAAACTATGACCAGAATATATAAAGAACTCTTAAGGCTCATTAATAAACAACCCAATTAAAAAGTAGACACAAGGAGATGATAAATAGCCAGTACAGCACAAGGAAAGGTGTGCAACTCGAGAATCAGAAAAATACTCATCAGTTCAATAACAAGATCGAATTATACACTCATTAGGGAGATGAAGTTAAAAGTTTTAAAAGAACAGATGCCAGCTTAGGCATGAACCAGTTAGAACTTTCTAATGCTGCTACTGTGAATGTAAATGATAAAACCATTTTGGAAAACAATATAGAAATTACTTCCATTAATGTTAAGAACCAACAGTTCTGTTCTTAAGTTTTTACTTAAGAGGAATGAAAACACATGTTCACAACAGATTTGTACATACAGGTTGATGATCCCTTATCTGAAATCCTTGGGACCAGAAGTGTTTCAGATTTTGGGTTGAAATCCACTTGATCTGCAAAGAGGATAGCTACCCCTGATTTTTTTCAAGTTCCTGTCACATGGAGTATTATTTTCCACCCTTTAACTTTCAGCCTATGAGTTTCTTTTTGAATTGTGTTTTTGTATGCAGCATATTGTTGGGTCTTGCTTCTTGACCCATTCTGCCAGTCTATTTCTTTTGATTGGTGAATTGAGGCCATTAACAACATTGATGGTTATAACTGATATGTACTGACTTATCATTATCATGACTTTTTCTTTTTGTTGGATTCTCTCCCTTTGCAGTTAATTTCTTGTCTCGCTCAGTGGATTCATTCTGCTTGCCTTCCTGGGGCTGTGATCCTCATTGCCTTTTCCTAGGATTATGTCTAAAATTTTTTGGAGTACTGGTTTGGCATTCATGAAGTTCCTAAGATGCTCTTTGTCATGAAAGTATCTTATTCTCCATCAATTTTGAAAGATAGTTTTGCAGGGTACATCAATCTGGGCTGGAGGCTGTTTTCTTTTAGGGCTTGAAATACATCACTCCAAGCTTTTCTTGCCTTGAGGGCTTCCACTGAGAAGTCTACTGTGATTTTGATGGGCTTTCCTTTGTATACGATTTGTTTCTTTTCTCTGCTTGTAGAACTTTGTTCTTCTGTTGGGTTTCTGGAATCTTAATAATTATATGCCTATGTGTAGATTTTTTTTGATCACGGTTGGTTGGAATCCTGTATGCCTCACTTATCTGTATGTCAAGTTCTTTTCCCCTCCTTGGGAAGTTTTCTGCCATCACTTCTGTGAAAAGTTTTTTTATGTCATCTGCACTCTCTCCTGTTTCTTCATTGACTCCAGTCAGTCATATATTATTCTTCTTTGCATTGTTTAGCAGCTGCTGGATTGATTTCTCATGGTTCCTTACAATTTTAAAGCAATTTTTCTTTTCCTCCTCACTAACTGCAATCTTATCTTATATATCTGAAATCCATTCTCACATTGGCTTATTCTGCTGCGTAAACTTTCAATGGAGTTTTTAATCTCCTGGAAATGTTTGTATCTGTTTTATGGATTCCATTTGTTTCCTCTTTTGGGATTCCATTGTGTTCTTCAGCTCCTCTATTTTTTAAATTTGTGTCCCCTCTAGATTTATTAATCATGTCTTGCACTACGTGCACAATTTCTGCTGTTATCTAAGACATTACTTCTGATTTCATTTTTTCCAGATCCTCTTTCGTTGCCAGGTCAGGGAGTCCAGATTGTTGAGTATTAGACTGTTCCATCTCATTTCCCTTTGGGGTTGCTGTAGGTGATCTGGAAGCCTGTTTTTGAGACTTGTTTATGTGTCTTCTCATTTCCACAGGGGTGGGGAGTTGGGAGAGTGGGGGGTGTGCTGGCACCTGTGCGGCCTACCTCCTCTGCCTTGGCAGTGGTGGAATGGCAGCCAGGGAGCCTCCTCCTAAGCACTGGGATTGGCTCACCTCCTCTGTGCTGGGAGCAGTGGAATGGTGGCCTGGGAGCCTCCTGGGTGCTGGGATTGGCTCACCTCCTCTACACTGGGAGCAGTGGAGTCGAGATAATGTTCATAAAGTACTTAGAACTTCCTAAACCAAATACCTAGTACTGGCCATCTAGAACTTCCCTGATGTTAAAACCCAAAAGGATATTTCATTTATTGTTTTCCGCTCCCAATCTTCTTATGGTCTTCATTCTTCAGAAACTATCTTCCTCTTCAGAAGCTAGCTACTCTCAAATTTTCCTGATTATGTAGGATCCAAAAGACATGGCATTATCCACAAGTTCTATCAATGTAATTCCATGTACTAATTCTTATCTTTCTACTTCCACTGTCTTTCACCAACTCACTGACAGAAAAAATATATAAAGAAGCTGTATTGAATATGCATAATCCTGCATGGCTTAATCCAGTGCTTGGAATTAACACCCAAATATTAATTAAATGAACGAAGCTGGATATAATAGCATTATTGATGGGTAAAAGTACACATTCAGAAGAAGCTGAATGATTCTAGAAAATTTCAGCCGAAGTGATGATAACAAGAGGTACTAATTTCAGGCAACTAAAATTAGGAGACTACTTAATATTAGATGAAATTACTATTCAAAATTATGTCAAATTTTATAAGCAAGTATTGAAAACAAATACAAAGCAAAACCTCTGCATGTCAAATGGAGTTTAAATATCGATGCATTTGAGGTTAAAGAAGAAAAGTCAGTCACAGAAGGGCAGTATAAAGGAAAACTAATTCCAGTAATGTAAGTGGAAATAAACCTCAGAATCTGTATGCTTAACTTTAAGATAATTGTTAAAATAAAAACAAATTCAATTTCAACCGGAATACACCATAAAGTCTAGTCTCAATGTTTCCCATTTCAAACAAAGATTTCCACAGCTATACCACAATCTCAAGTCTGCATATACTTTCCATTTGCTTAATTGTGTTTTCCACTTTTAATCTAACACCCTAAAGTAGTTTCCACAAAATTATAAATTTATGTTTTAAAAATATAAATTAGAACCTTTTTCCTTCATTTTCTATAGTGGCTACCCAGAACTTTTCACAATCAGGACCTAAACTTTTTATTGACTTCTCCAATAAGTGAACTCACAAGCACTGATTTTATTTGGACTCATTTATTGCTTAACATTTATTTATCTGCCTAGGATTTGTTCTGGCTCTGCTAAAACATAATCTTACATGATTTTACACATACACAATTACATAAAAAACAGTGTATGACACAGTGTTAGGGGTCTCAAAACATTTCTTGATGTCCCAAATTTTGCATGAATCTTAAATAAATTTAGACCAGTGGTGGCAAACCTATGATACATGTGCTTCAGCAGCTGTTTGTGTTACTGAAAGCTCTAAAAGGTTTACCATCACTGATCTAGACTAATAGTATAGTTTACTACATTCTTGAAAGAAGTAAAATTGAAATAATAATTTACACAATGAATTAACAAACCATGAATATGAGAAGTGATTATTGTATAAGATGGAAGTGTATTATTAGTGTATTAGCATTTGACTAAATGTTTTTTAAATTCCTTTACAATTTCCAGTACAGATCACAAATTAACATAGACTAAAAATAAAGTAAATGGTGCATGGCACATTATACAGGTCGCAAAATTTTTGTATGGATGTATTTGTCTGAACAAAAATTTGCATTTTGTTGTAAAACTGTTAGCAGAAAATAAGCCAAAATTATTTTTTCAATGATACTGGCTTAAAAATTTGGACATGATGGAAATCTTTATCTCTTACAAACAAAATATATGAACAGATACAGATTCTAAAATGACTTTAAGAACAACACTGGTTTGACTCTGTAGCACAAAGTTCCCTGAGGTTTCTCTGACTAGTGTGATTCTTCATTCTGGTGGAAGAACATAGCAAAAAAGAAAATGTAAAACACAATTTGAAAAAAGTTATGTGGCCAGAGATTTATCTCAGTGGCGCTTCACCTGCCTCACAAGCGCAAGGTCCTGAGTTCAATCCCCAGTACAAAAAAAAAAAGAAAAAAGTTATGTGGCCACGTTGTACAAACTATTTTTTAAATAGAATCTGAAAAAAAGCCAGAATAGAAACTATGCTAACAAATGAGAAACTGTAACATATTCTAATTGATAATCTATTAAAAAGTAAATGTTACTTTATGTGGTGATTATATTGTGATATCATTTTCACACTGAAGCAGGCATACCTCTAAGATGATGAAATTATCTAGGAATATTGACAGCAAGATTGTAGAGTATCAGTCTCCTACAAAAAAAATGAGTAGATAGTTGACTATAAATTAGAAAAGCTCTAGGAGACTCAAAAGTCTAGTTCAGAACCCAAATATGGATTAGGTTAGGAATAAGGAAATAAAGAAAAACTATTAAGGTTGCATCTAATTAGCCCTCCGAAGCCTCATGCGCTCAATGGTGGGACTTTTCAGAGTTGGCTTAATATAGAGTATATAAATGTGTTACGGGTGTGTGATAAATAAACCAGTCCACTGATAGGTTTAGAATAGATCTGAGTATAAATAATAGAAAGGCTCACCCTGGGTATGCGTAGCACCAACCCATTGAGTTGTAGCTTGAATGGAATAAAAAGGGTAACAAAGAAGGAAGGCTCAGTTCTGTTTCTTCACAGGTGCTCCAGTCTTTACCTTTACCTCAGATGCTGTCTCCTGACTTTCTTCTATCACAGACCCTTTGGCCTCTGGACCCTCTGGCAAACTGGAATGGTGCACTGAGACTGGAAATTAGTGTGGCAAAAACTGGCCGGGGAATAGCTGTGTTCTGTTTTAACTACAAGATCCCAGACACACACACAGAACAGTACCCAAAGCCCTGCACCTGGGCTTCTCACGAGAACTTGAGCACATTTTAAATAGGATAGGATAGCTTAGACCTGATGTCAGCCTGAGACACAGGATCCAAGGACCGCTTCTTAAGACTTACTTGTAGAAGTTCTATTAAGTTTCCTCAAGATTTGGAAAGCATAAAAGGACACATCGATACCACGAAGACTGGTATCATAGCTTTCCAAATAGCCCACACTGTTTTCCAGATGCAGTGTATACTTTCATCTTTGCTCTACCCTCTTTTTCTCTTTACTTATACCAAGCTCTCTCTGTAGAGCCAATTTCTTACCATCTCTTCACTTTTACTTTTATAAATAAACTTTGCTACTGTTTTTTGCTCCTTTTCTTCAATTCTTTCTTCAAGACAAGAAGAACCTGCAGTCCAGTTCCAGAAGGAGAAGCAAGTAACCCCAAACCAAGTTATGTCTAGTTGCCAGTCCATTTTTCAGAAGCAAGCTACCCTTTCTATAACAGCACAGCAAGTTCTTGGCCCTCAACCTTTGGCTGGTATGCAGACAGCCCTTTGGCACTCTTCCATATCTGACTATGTAGGTGGCCACTATAAGCTTACCGTGTAAATCCCTACATATTTATATGTCTTATATTAAATCTGTTTCTAGTGAGCACTGATGTTATAAATACAAACACAATAAAGGCAAGGAAAAAATTTACCAGTATTATTTCATCTTTTCAAGCTACTACAGCTCAGCTGAGACCAATCGCCATGGCAAGTGAGTTCTCCCATGAGAAAGCAAAGTAAGAAACTAATGTTTGAGGACACTAACCAAAAGATGTGCTTCTGTTTTACCTCACCCAGATCTCAATGAGGGAACATGTTTGGAGACATAGGAACAAAGATAAGGAAGAGCTACTACTAACACCCTTTTAGCAGGAACAACCCATATATCCTCATAAGCCTTTGATGCAGAAGACAACAGTTTTTACTGCTAACATCCTCAGTAGTTAACATAGCTATTGTAGAACACATGGAGCCACTACAGCCTCACATGTACATGGTCACTGGCAGGGAAAAGAGCAAATCATAGGAGAGGAGTGGGCTCAGTGAATGGCTGAGGCCAACTATGGTTGCCAAGAGGGAGGAGAAAAGGAGCTTTGTGGAATTTTGTGGTATTTTGTGAGTGCAGAGATACAGAAAGAGTCACATCCAGCAGTCTACCCCAATCCTCTCTATAAGTCAAAGTTTCTTCATTTGTAAATGGAAGGACAAGAGTACAGTGGCTGAAATTAGAGTAAAATAAATAGAACTGAGAGGGTGCTTTAATTTTGTTTTTTAACTGCATGATTTTTTCTTCTTATTCCTTTCTCTTTTCCTTTTTTATATGTGAAAAGAAAAATAAAGATTAATCAGTGTTTTAATTAGTTTCTTTCACAGGCATGCTAGAGTAAATCTCATCAAATATTGCTTATAAAGATTCAAATACAAGCTTACCGCCAGCACATTAATAGTTCTGACCCTTTTATAGTTTACCTTAATCTCCATTTATATTCACTCACTCTTCACTTTTCTCCTACCCCACATATATTCTCTCAAACATCCTGTTCACCAGCCCTTCACTCAAGTTATAAAAGTATCGATAAAGTTTGGCCCATTTTCCTTTTCTTACTTGCTGTTTTTCTTTTTTTCTACTGTCTGATCTACTCCCTTTTCCACAGCTCTTTCCTTCTCTTATCCTCTACCAGCCTGTCAGCAGTAAATATATCATAGTTTTTACAGGTCACTGAAAACCAAGTTTCAAATTATTTGATTAATTCATGGTGGGCTCTGTAGATGCTGATATAACCAGTAGTGGTTCTTTCCTTGCAAAGAGATCTCCGTAACAGCAAAACAGAACTTTTCTACTCCAATTGATCCCCAAACCTATGCACACACACACAAACCACCCCCCCAAACAAACAATAAAACAGAAAAATGAGAAAACAAGATAACAAGATACCTCCAAAAATTCTTAACTCCCCCAAAGCTGATCACACAGGTACTGATATGGAGGAAGTAAGAAATCAAATGGTTAAAATGTTTAAAGGCATAAAAGAAGGAACAAATAAATAGGTCCATAGGGTGTCCAATGTTATGGCTAATATCCAGATGTCTCCCTAAAGTCTGCAACGATCACAGGTGGGGTTTTTGGGAGATATCTGGTTCATGGGTGTGTGATAATGGATCATGGATATGTGATATCAGATTAGTTCACGGATGGATTTATAGCTGGCTGTGATGCTGGGAGGTAAAACCCGGTGGGAGAAGGCGCTCACTGTAGATGTGGCTTGGATAATATCTATATATTCCTTCTACCTTAAGCACTCACTGATTTCTGCCTGACATCCCATGAACTTTTTCTTCTCTGTCATGCCATCCTCCTTGGGGCCAGCCAGCTATGGGTGGAATTCTCTAGAAAGTATGAGCCAAAATAAGCCTTTCCTCCTTGGATATTTTGTCTCAGTAATGAGAAAGTAAGACATTCAACAAGCTCAAAAGTGAAGTAAATAATAGATAAGGGACTTAGTTGATAAAAAAGATCAGCAATCTGGAAGACACAAACAAGAAACTGGTTGAACCAATCCAGATAATATAAGGTATGAATGACCATTTCAGAAAAGATTTAGAGACCACGAAAAAGATATCAAACAAACCCAGAATTAAAAAAGGGCGGGCTACTGAAAATATGGGCAACAGAAACAACCAAATAAGGAAAAATTTTCACAAGTAAGAAGATAAGTTTGCTGTAACAGATCATTTATTCAGAGATACCTTAAAAAATAAGAGACCATGAAAATAGATTCAAATAGCTGCTAGAAACTAACCTAAGAATTACGGGAGTAAATAAAAGATCAGAAGATAGCACAAAGGGTATACAGAATGTATTCACCAAAATTTTAACAAAAAATTTCCAAGTTCAGTGAAAACATTCTACTTCTAAGTAAATAAAACATACAGAACTCCAGAGAATCATAATCAGAAAAGACCTTTTCTATAACACATGGTAGTTAAAATCACAGAAGTCCATTACAGAGACAGATTTCTAAAAGGAGTTAAGGAAAACATCAAATAATTTATACAGACAAACCTATCAGAAAATCACATTTCCCAATTCAAACCTTAAAAGCTAGGAGTGCTTGGAGTGGAGTTTCTCAAGCCTTACAAGAAAACTTTCAACCCATGATAATATATCCCACAAAACTACCTATCAAAACTGATGGAGAAATGAAGACATGAAAAAAGAACCTTAAGAACATCAAAAAAAAAAGGAACATCAAACCAGCACAGCAAAAAAGAATACTCAGTCCTACACAGAACCAATGAAGCCAACACCACCAAAGAGCCCATTGGAAAGAACACATTTAGTAGGGTGATTAGATAAGGCAAAATAAAAGAATCAGCAACACAAAAATGGAATGTCAGGATTCATTAAATAAATCCATTTTAACTCTCAAGGTATATGATCTTAGCTCCCAAATCAAGAGACAGAAAGGCAGTCTGAGTCAAAAATCATAAGCTAATTGTATGCTACATACAAGAGACATTTGATATCTCTAAAGAAACACATATACTGAAGGCCACTGGAAGGAAAAACAATATCCCATGCAACAAGAGTTGGAAAGAAAGGAGGAGTAGCTATGCTATTTTCACAGAACAGACAAAGAAGAGACAAGGTGGCTATATACCAATAAAAGGAACAAATCAACAGAAAGATAAAAATTGTAAATATACACATGCCAAGATGCCAGTGCATCCAATTTGATAAAACAAACACTACTGAACATAATCATCAGATAAGAATTAACATAATCATACTGGAGATTTCAATACCACACTGTCACAAATAGGTCAACCAGATGAAAAAGTCAACACAGAAATATCAAAGTTGAATCAGACTTTCAAACAAATGGACTTAATAATACACACACTCTTCTATCCAAAAACAACAAAAAAAGAGCCATTTTTCTCAACAGTATACGAAATTTCCTCCAAAATGGATTACACATCAGGCCATAAGGCATAATTTATTTAATTATTGTATTTATTTAATACAAATGAACTGAAATAATCTCATGCATATTACCAGATCATAGCACAATGCTAGAATGGCAAAAAAAAAATCACAGAAACTATGCAAACATATGGATACTAAATAATGCACTCTTGAATAATCAGTGAATTACAAAAGAAATTTAAAAGTTCATAGAATCAAATGACGTGGAAGCAAAATATACCAGAACCTATGAGACAGAGGGAAAGAAGTCTTAACCGGAAAGTTTATAGCTGTGAATTCCCACATTAGAAAAATTGTGAACCAAAATAAATAATCAAATAATACAACTAAAGATTCTAGAAAAACATGAGCAATACAAAGACAAAACTTGTGTAAGACAGAAAATTATAGACTGGAGGGGAAATTAGTGAAACTGAAACTAAAAAACAAGACAAAAGACAAATAAATAAAAAAATTGGTTCTCTGCAAGATAAATAAGATTGATACCCCCTAGTCAAATTTACCAAAAGAAAAAAATGAGACCGAATCAACGCAATTAGAAAAAAAAAGGAAAAATCACAATGAACACTGTCACAATCCATATGATTATACAAAACTACTTTGAAGATCTATATTCCAATAAATTGGAGGATCTAGAAGAAATAAATAAATTGCTTCCAAGATGGCTAATTAGAAAAGGAGGTGCACTGCAGATACTCAGAAAGGAGTTGCTAAAAAATATAGGTACTCTGCAACATGGGAGGCAATCACAACCAGAACCAACAAATCAATCTGAAACATGAACCATCGAGATCAAGACAAATGCCTGAATCATTGAAAAGGAAAAATGGTGCCACTGTTGGTCTGCATCTTTGCCTGCTTTATTTACCTTGGGAGCACACACTATTTTGCAGGCAGCTCTAATAGCTGGAAGATGGCCATATTCCTAGAACAGGTTCCTAATGTACACTCCCTTCTATCTAGTAAGGGAAACCCACCTTGAAGTAAACAGTGGTTGTAGCCCAGGGAATCTATGAATGGCAATGAAAAAACAGGAAATTAGCTGTCCCTCCTGACAATATCTTCCTAAACACTGGGGAACACTGTGTCCAAGCAACATCTTACCCATCCCCAGTAAAGGAAGACCCCTAACCTAATCCTAGCCAGGAAAAGGTAAACACCTGCCAAGCACACAAGCAGGAGGAACCCAAGGATCGTACGTGTGGAGTCACAGGGGAGGGACATGGTGACGGATTAAACAGTCAGTCCAGAGTAGTTACTTTTCTGTTGTTTTCTGAAAGCCCAGAAAACATCTAAATCTACAGGAAATTCTAACCACCAACCACTGTCTCATGTCAAGGGTAAGGGGTGTCTGCAGGCTGGCAAGAAGAGCTCTTGGGTAAGGGATGATTTGAGATAGGTGCATAAAGGACAGAGGGGATCTGGTGAGGCAGAGAACTTGTACTGATGTAACAAGCAAAAAGCCCCTGAAGGGAGAACATGGAGAACTGTGCAGGACTTTACTCAGCCGGAAGGTGAAGGACAGGACATTGGGCAAAGGTGACCGAGAGTTTGTTGTTAAGAAATTTATTTCACATCCTCCTCTTCCCAAATTAATAAAGGTAGTTGGATCTTGTGAAAGAAACAAAAGACAGGCATTAATCATGGCCCAAGAAAGAGTTACAGCAAGGAAGTGCACCCAAAGAAAGTGACATCCCTCACCATTCCCAGGCAGAAACTAAGCACCCTGAAGGCCGGGGGAAAATCAATGTGGCTACCTGCAAGAGGACTACCACTAGAGCAAAAAGGGAACTGTGTGTACACTTTAGCTATGTGGAATAGCAGCCACATGGAGGCTGCCCGTAAGTTTTGTTGCTTGTGTGTGCCTGTTCCTTTCTCTCCAGTTGTCTTTTGTTTTTTTCTTTCATTCTTTTTCATTTTCCCTTCTCTCCTCATTTTTGCTTCTGTATCCATACTTTTATTTTGTATTTCTTTAAATTTTTTTTCTGAAGTTTTTTCCCCCTTTACTCCCTTTTTGGTCTCATCTGCAGCTTCTTTCCTTCTTACTCTTTTTTTCCTCCATTAAGTTTACTGGTACATTTTAGGTATACAATACAGTTACATTCATCACTGGGATCTTGTACCTTTACATGATGTATCTTGGTTCTTATTTTTTCCCCTTCCCCTGTCCTCCCTTCACTCCTTTCACCCTTCCCTATTTACAAAAACGTTGTTTCCATTTTTTGCCTCTTCTCATATAATTTCCTTTTCCCTCCTTTCCTTTCCCCCACCCCTCCCACTTCCCCTACTCCGTTAGACCTTTTCTTCCTATTTCACAATACTATTATACATTTTGATCCTTACTTACACTTTTAGTTTTTCACACCAGAGAACTTTCCTTATTCTATACTTTACTTTTATTTATTTTACCTATCCCCTATCTTCCATCACCTCTTTTCTACCTTTCATATGGTATGTGTATGTATGTGTGTATAGCAGGTGCCTGTATATGAAAAAAGGTCGTAAGAAGAGGGAGATAAGAAGACAGTAGTGCAGTGAGTATCAACTCAGCATTTCCTGAACACCAGCATCTCCTGGTGTTCAGAGTCTGGAAAGCAGGCACTCGGAGAGGAAAAGGTGAGATTCTCCAAGAACCAGGATTTGACAAAAAAGAAAAAATATTAAAAGATGGAGGAAATAATATCATGGAGAAGAGAAGGGACCCCCAGTAAACGAAGTGGCAGGAAGTGGCTTGCCCTCTGAGAGACAAAGTGAAAGTAAAATCTTTTGACCCAAAAGAGTCATGGAAGCTGGAACCTGCATGGCAAGTGCAGGAAATAGCTTCCAGAGTACCCTCCCACAGACAACAGTAGGTGAGAGCCACATTCCTGCTCACTGCCTTAAGTGCAGAATGAGGAGCGGCAGAGACAACTCAATATTCAAACTTGAGTCCTAGAGTAGCCATTTAGCTCCATTCCAGGCCTCCCACTGTCAGAGTGGCTGAGGGAAGGACAGCTACAGCTTTGCACCTGCCTCCCATGGATCCTACTGAGCACCAAGGCCCCTAGGAGCAGACTCTGAGACATGACACAGCTCCATGCCTTACCCCAGCTGCATGCTAGGGGGCCACCATTCACTACCTGACCAGACACAGGCTCCAGGACCAACTGCAGGAGCATACACCTAGTGTCAAGTCAACACAGGTCAACAGAATAATCCACAGACCTACATAACTGACATCCAACATCCAGACAGAAAATTTCACTTCAGGACTAAGTATTACTCTACCAATGAGAACAGCTCAGAGAAACCTTGAGAGATAGGCTAAAGAGGTTAAGAGCTAAATAAGTATCTTTTAGGATCTCTTGTAAGACCTGGGTTTGGACCAGGAAATTCACAAGGACTATATTCCATTGAGGAATGCCAGGTTTAAAGGATGAAATCATCAGACAGGCTAGTCATGAAGGAGGGATAATCTAGCAATGTCTTCAGTCTCTGGCACCCACTGCCTACCTCTAACAGAATCCAGTGATTTGAATTATTATAGGCTAATATACAGGAGATCTGTCTGCTTAGTTCTGGTTAAGGGATATTCATGAGTGAGTCACAGGGCTTGGCATTTTTCAGTTGTCATTTGATATCATAGATGTTAGGGAATGTACTACTACAGCCAAGGTAATATGTATGGTAGTGGATAACAACAGGTCTTTCTCCCTACCAATATCTGGAGTTCTTAGGGATCATAAACATTTAAAAATGGGTATATATACACACAGGACCATAGAGAAGCAAGGCAACAGAAAACCCCCACGGTCTCCTAACTTTTTAAAGGCAGAGTAAAGGGGCAAAAGAGGACAGAAAAGCAATACTACTAAATATCACCACTCTATGAAAACTTTATAGAAGGGATGAAGAAATTCAATGAATTCAAAGTGAAAATGAGCCAAAAGTTCACATAAGACTGAAACTGTCACTGTGTACTAAATTAAAATCAAAATGTATCAAAGATCTAAGCATATGTCAGATGCTTTACAGATCTACAGAAAACAATCCTGAATTCATATGGAACCAGAAGAGACCCAAAATAGCAAAAGCAAAGCAGGAGGCCTTACATCTGACTTCAAGCTATATTATAAAGCAACAGTTATAAAAAAACAGCTTGGTACTGGAACAAAAAGAGGTATGTGGCTATGGTGAAAAAAGAAATCTTCTACATTGTTGGCGGGAATGTAAACTAATACAACTATTATGGGAATCAGTATGAATATTTCTCAAAGAACTAAAATTAGAAATTCCATATGACCCGAACTATCCCCCTTCCAGATATCTTCCCCAAAGGGCTTGAGACATACCATGTTCATACACAATAACTGAATCACAGAAGTGGCTTCTATGCCCACCAACAGAAGAATGGGTAAATAAAATGTGACACACATATTAATTATTCATAAAGATGAATTATATTATTTGTTGGAAAATGCAAGGATCTTGCGACCATAATACTAAGTGAAGCAAGTTAGTCACAGGTTAAATATCACGTTTTTTAAATATGAATTACCCAAAATATAAATAATTTAAAGAGCAAAATAAAGAGACATGTTTAGAAACAGGAAAAAAGACTGTACAGATAGGGAATCTTGGGAAGGAAGCACAGGCAGGAGAGTGGTAAGTAAAGTTATCCAGATTTTTTATGTGTATCTATCAGTCCTCCAGGATGAATGTAATCGGCACAATTCACAAATATATAAATAAAACCTTTTTAAAAACCTGACAGAACTTTTTACAATAACCAAATAAATCAATTAATTAGGGATGAAAATAAAAGGGGCAGGACCTAAAAAGAAATCAGAGGTGAAAAATAAGACACTGGTACTCTTACTATAGATATTCAAAAGATCACTGAGGATAATTTTGAAAAACTACATGCTAACAACTGAAAAAAAAAAGGAATGGACAAATTTTTTATACACGTGACCTAAAATAGTTGAATAACAAAGAGATAAAAAAACTTTTGAGTAAAACAATTACAAATGATCACATTGAAATGATCAGATGAAAGTTGTACAAGGAAAAGTCCAGGACTGAAGTCTTAAATGCTGAATTTTAAAAACTAAATAAAAAATAAGTAACAGCAGTGTTTTTCAAAATATTCCATAGCTCTGGAAAGAATGTAAACCTTCTCAACTCAGTATCTTGTTACCAAAACCTGAGAAAAACAAAAGAACCATCACAACAAAATTATTTATTTATTTAAAAAATTCTTTTATTGGCACATTTTAGGTATACAATTCGTTTACATTTATCATTGGGTGTTTGTACCTGTACATGATATATCTTGGTTCTTATTTTTTTCCCCATTACCTATGCACCCTTCACCCTCTCCGTGCTTCCCTATTTACACAGATTTCGTTTCCATTTTTTTTCCTCATAATTTTTCCTTTCCCCTTTCTCTCCCACCATCCCTACACCTTTAGACCTTTTCCTATCTGAAATTATCAATTATTCATTTCAATCATTATTTACACTTTCAGTTTCTCACACTACAGAAACTATTCAGTATTTACACGTGTGTCCTCCGTATTTCACTTAAGAATATGGCCTCAATATCCATCCATTTATCTATAAATGTCTCTAGTTTCTCATTCTTTGTGGCTGGTTAGTACTCCATTTTATAAAAAAATCACATCTTTTTCTAGTTTGCAGTTGATGGGCAGGCACTTGAGCTGTTCCAAGCTTTAGCTATTACAAACTGTGCTGTTATAAACATGGGTGTACGTGTATTGCTGTGGTATGATTCTTTCAATTCTTTGGGGACGATAACCAGCAGGGGAATAGCTCAGTTAAATGGGACCTCTAATCCTACTTCTTTGAAGTATCTGCATACTGATTTCCACAGTGGTTGCACGAGTCTGCACTCCCACCAACAATGGAGAAGGGTTTCTTTCTCCCCACACCCCAACCAGCATTTGTTTTCAGTTGATTTCTTGATAGCAGCCATTCTTTCTAGGGTGAGGTAGAATTTCAGTGCTGTTTTCATCTGCATCTCTCAAATGACTGGTGATGTTTAACATATTTTCATATATTTATTTGATGCTTTTATTTCCTTGTCTGAGAAATGTCTGTTCATTTCAGATGTCCATTTTTGAATTGGGTCTTTGAATTTGGGGGGGCCTCAATATAGAAAAAATTCTATATTCTAGATAGTAGACCTTTGTCTGAGGAATAGCTGCTAAAAATTCTTTCCCATATTGTAGGTTGTCTCTTAGCTCTGTTGGTGGTTTCTCTTGCAGTGCAGAAGCTTTTTCATAAGATGAGATCCCAGTTGTTGATTCTTTGTGCTAGTTCCCATGCTACTGAGGTTTTCTTCATAAAGTCTTTTCCTATCAATGTCTTCAAGACTTCTACTTAACTTATCTTCCTGCAAGTCTACTGCTTCTGTCTTAATATTTAGATCTTTAATCCACTTTGATCTTAGTTTAGTGCATGGTGATAGGTATGGGTCTAGTTTTAATCTTTGCCAGGTTGAAATCTAGTTTTTCCAAAACCATTTATTAAACAGGGTATCTTTCCTCCAATGAGGGTGGTTGGCTCCTTTGTCAAAGATGAGGTGGCTGAGAATGTCTGAAGTTGTTTGTGCAACTTCTCATCTATTCCACTGATCCTCAGGTCTGTTTCTTTGACAGTGCCATGCTGTTTTTATCACAGTAGTATAGTTTCACATTGGGAACTGTGATATCCCCTGCCATGTCTCTGTTGCCTAGAATAGCTTTTGCTATTATTCTAGGTCTCTTCTGGTTCCAAATGAATTTTTGGATTATTTCCTCTAGTTCTGTGAAGTATATTGTTGGAATTTCAATTGGGATTGCATTAAATCTACATAGTAGTGGGCCAGGGATTTAGCTCAGTGGTTTCACTGCCTGCTGCACAAGTTCGATCCCCGGTACCAAAAAAAAAAAAAAAATCTACATAGTAGTTTAGGAAGTATATCCATTTTCACTATATTGGTTCTTCCTACCCAGGAACAAGATATGTCTTTCCATTTTCTTATATCCTCCTCAATCTCCTTTTTCAGAGAGCTGTAGTTTTCAGTGTAGAGGTTTTTTGCTTCATTAGACTGATTCCTAGATATTTCATTTTTTTGGATGCTAGTGTAAAAGGAATTGTTTCCCAAATTTCTCTCTCAGTGAGTCTGCTATTTGTGTATAAGAAGGCTCTTGTTTTTTGGGTGTTGACCTTATATCCAGCTACTCTACTGAATCTGTCAATTAGGTCTAGAAGACTTTTGACCGAGTTTTTTGGGTCTTCTATATAAAGTATCATATCATCAGCAAATAAGGACAGTTTAACTTCTTCCTTTCCTATCTTCATTCCTTTTATTTTTCTCTTTTCTAACTGCTGTGGCTAATGTTTCCAGAAGTATGTTCAACAGGAGTGGTGATAGTGGGGATCCTTGTCTTGTTGCTGATTTTAGTGTGAAAGTTTTTCAGTTTTTGACCATTTAGTATGCTGTTGGCTGTTGGTTTTTCATAAAGAGCCTTAATCAGGTTGAGATAAAGACCTTCTATTCTAATTTTTTTGTAGCGCTTTTATCATGAATGGGTGTTCGTTTTTGTCAAATGCCTTTTCTGCATCTATTGAGATGATCATATGGTTTTTGTCCTTCACTCTGTTAATATAGTGTATTACATTTATTGATTTACAGATGTTGAACCATCCTTGGATCCCTGGGATCTTACTTGGTCAGGGTGTATGATCTTCTTGATAACCCTCTGTATTCTGTTTGTCAGTATCTTGTTGAGGATTTTTTTTTTTTGTACCAGGGATCAAACTCAGGACCTTGTGCTTGCGAGGCAGGCACTGGAAACACTGAGCTAAACCCCTGGCCCTTTGCTGAGGATTTTTGCATCTAGGTTCATTAGGGAGACTGGCCTGTACTTCTTTTTTTGGGTTGGGTCTTTCCCTGGTTTAGGAATCAAAGTAACACTTGGTTCCAGGAACGAATTGGGAAGCATTGCTTCCCTTTCAATTTCCTTGATGAGTTTAAAAAGTAATAGCAATAGTTCTTTAAATATCTTGTAGAATTCAAGAGTGAAGCCATCAGGACCTTGGTTTTTCTTTGTTGGTAAATTTTTTGCTATATTTTAAATTTTACTCATTGTAAATGGCGTGTTCAGGATTTCTGTATCTTCTGCCTTTAACTTTGGCAAATTGCATGTATCTAGGAATCTGTCCATTTTTTCTGTGTTTTCCATTTTATTACAGTACAGGTTCTCGAAGTAGGTATTGATCCTCTGGATTTCTGCTGGGTCTGTTGTTATTACACGTTTTTCATTCTCAATTGCATGGATTTGAGCCTTTTCTTTCCTTTTTTTTGATAAGGCTGGCTAAAGCTTTATCTGTTTATTCTTTTGAAAAACCAACTCTTTGATTCATTAATTTTTTGTATCGTTCTCTTAGTCTCTATTGCATTGATTTCTGCTCAGAACTTTATAATTTCCTTTCTTGCATGAGCTTTTTGTTTGTTATGCCACACAAAATTATTTATTACCATCAAGTTGAGTTCATTCCACCAAAATGGAGACTTCTATATATACAAATCATGGCCCCAGCACTGAGGAGGAGCTTCCAGGCAGCCATATCACCACCCCAAGAGCCAAGGAGCAGAACCACCCCCATAGCCAAGAAGGAGCCTGCTGTGCAACCAAAGCAACAACCACAGCACCAAGGAAGTGTGCTTTCCAGGCAGCCATATCACCGCCCTTAGCCCTGAGGAGGTGAGCCATGTGGGCTCCAGCAACACACTGCCCCCCTCACCCATAGAGAGAAGACACATAAAGAAATCTCAAAACAAGACTTCCAGATCATCTACAGCAACCCCAAGGGAAACAAGATGGAACAATCTGATACTCTACCACCTGGACTCACAGAACTGGCAACAACAGAGGATCTGGGAAAAATGAAATCAGAAATAATTTCTCAGATAACAGCAGAGATTGTGCCCATAGTGCAAGATGTCATTAATAAATCCAGAGAGGACACATGAAAAAAATAGAGGAACTGAGAAACACGATGGAACCTCAACATAGGAAACAAATGGAATCCACAAAACAGATGCAAGCAGATTTCCTTGAGATCAAAAACTCCACTGAAAGTTTACACACCAGAATGAGCCAATGTGAAAACAGAATTTAAGATATAGAAGACAACACTGCAATTAGTGAGCAAGAAAAGAAAAATCTCTTTAAAATAGTAAGGGACAATGAAAAATCAATCCATCAGCTGCTAGATGATGCAAAGAAAAATAACATAAGACTGATTGGAGTCAACAAAGAAACAAGACAGAGTGCGGACAACATAAAAAAAACTGTTCACACAAGTGATGGCAGAAAACTTACCAAGGAGGGGGAAAGAACTTGGCATACAGATAACTGAGGCACATATGACTTTAAATAGCCTTGATCAAAAAAATTCTACACTTAGACATGTAATTGTTAAGATTCCAGAAACTCAAAAGAATGAAGTTCTACAAGCAGTTAGAGAAAAGAAATAAATCACATACAAAGGAAAGCACATCAGAATCCCAGCAGACTTCTCAATGCAAACCCTCAAGGCAAGAAGATCTTGGAGTGATGTATTGCAAGACCTAAAGGAAAACAGCCTCCAACCCAGACTGATGTACTCTGCAAAACCATCTTTTAAAATTCACAGAGAAATAAGATATTTTCATGATAAAGAGCACCTTAGGCACTTCACGAATACCAAACCAGCACTTCAAAAAATTTTAGACACTATCCTAGGAAAAGGCAACAAAGATCACAACTCCAAGAAGCCCAGTCAAGTGAATCCACTGGGCATGATAAGAAAATTAAAAATAAAGGGGGAGAATCCAACAAAAAGAAAAATTCATGAAAATGACAAATCAATATGGACAACTTATAACCTTCAATGTTAATGGTCTCAATTTTAGCAATCAAATGAAATAGACTAGCAGAATGGGTCAAGAACCAAGATCCAACAAACAATATGCTGCATACAAGAAACACACTTTCAAAAAGAAACTCATAAGGGAAAGGAAAGAAGGGAAAGGAAAAAGAAGTATGAGAAAAGAAAAAAATGGAAACGAAGTCTATGTAAATAGGGAAGGGTGGAGGGGGAATGGGGATAGAATAAGAATCAAGATACATCATGTACAGGTACAAGCACCCAAAGATAAATGTAAACGTATTGTATAACTGAAATGTGCCAATAAAAGAATTAAAGCAAAAAAATAAATAAAATAAAGGAGTAAAAAATGGTGGAAAAGATCTATTTGTTCTGATGGGAAAACAGAATTGAGATTAACAAGAAAATAAGATGAAAAAGATTATGCATGTTAATATGCTATTGCTGTAAAAAACAGAAAGGACTCACACACATTCACATACAAAAATGAAACTCACAGACTGAAAGTTAAATGGTGGAAAACAATATTTCATGCAACAGGAACGCCCCAAAAAGCAGGAGTAGGTATCCTCTTTACAGATGAAATGGATTTCAAATCAACATTGACTAAGAGAGCCAAAAAAGGACACTACATCCTTGTAAAGGGAACAATTCAGGAAGAGATGACAATCATAAATATCTATGCACCAAACACTAGTGCATTATATAAAACAAATACTAATGGACATGACAAATCAAATAAGCACTAATACAATAGTAGTGGGGGACCTCAATCCCCACTGTCACAGATAGATCTGCTGGGCAAAAACCAAGCAAAAACTCCTGAACAAATGAACTTAACAGAACTCAAACTCTTGAACAAATGAACTTAACAGAAATTTAGAGAATGTTCCTCCCCAGAAAATCAGAATACAAATTCTTTTCAGCTGCACACATTTTCAGCCACACAAAATAGACCACATACTCACTTATAGAACATGATTAAGTATGTGCAAAGAAACTGAAGTTATCCCCTGTATATTATCAAACCATAGTGTGATGAATCTGAAGATCAACAGCAATAGAAACCATAAGGATTTCATAAACACATGGAAATTGAACAACACACTTCTGAATAACCAATGGGTCACAGAGGAAATTAAAGAAGAAATCAGGCAGTTCCTGCAATTAAATGACAATAACAACACAACAGATCAGAATCTATGGGACACAATGAAAGCTGTCTTACGAAGGAAATTCATAGCAGTGAATACCCATATGAGGAAGCCAGAGCGAGGCAAATTAACCTGATGCTGAACCTCAAGCTTCCAGAAAGAGAAGGGCAGGACAAACCCAAAGCTCATACAAGGGAGGAAATTATAAAGATCAGGGCAGAAATCAATGCAATGGAGACTAAGAGAACAATACAAAAACTCAATGAAGCCAAGAATGGATTGAAAGAATAAACAAAATTGAAAAACCCTTAGCCAACCTTATCAGGAAAAAGGAAAGAACAGGCCCAAATCCATGCAATTAGGAATGAAAAGGATGAAATTACAATGAATCAAGCAGAAATCGAGAGGACCATCAATAGCTATTTCGACAAACTGTATGCCAATAAAATGGAAAACAGAGATGAAACAGTCAGATTTCTACATATGTATGAATTACCAAAGTTGAACGAAGATGATCTAAAAATTCTAAATAACCCAATATCAATCAATGAAATTGAAAACATAATAAAAAATTTCCAACTAAGAAAAGCCAGGGTTCTCAGAATAGCAAAAACAATTCTAGGAAACAGAGACTTGGCAGGGGGTATCACCATCCCCAACTTGAAACTATACTACAAAGCTACTGTGATAAAAACTGCAGAGTACTAGCAAAGAAACAGACCTGAAGACCAGTGGAACAGATTAGAAGATGCAGAAACAATGCCAGACACCCTCAGCCATCTCATCTTTGATAAAGGAGCCAAACACCCTCACTGGAGGAAAGATAGCCTCTTTAATAAATGGTGCTGGAAAAATTGGGTTTCAACTTGCCAAAGATTAAAACTAGACCTATATCTCTCACCATGCACTAAACTAAAATTGAAATAGATTAAAGATCTAAATATTAAAATAGAAACACTGAACTAGCTGAAGCAGGGGTTAGGAAGAACTCTTGAAGACACTGGTGTAGGCAAGGATTTTATGAACAAAACCTCAGTGTCCCTGAACTAGCAGAAACAATCCACAAGTGGGATCTCTTTTTCTGAAAAAGCTTCTGCACAGTAAGAGAAACCACCAACAGTGTGAAGAGACAACCCACAATGTGGGAAAAAATCTTTACCTGCTTTTCCTCAGAACAAGGTCTACTATCTCAAATCTATAAAGAACTTAAAAAGATCAGACCTCCCAAACGCAAAGACCCAATCCAAAAATGGGCATCTGAAATAAATAAGACATTTCTCAGACCAAAAAGTAGAAATACCAAATAAAGAATGAAAAAATCTTCAATATCACTGGTCAGTCAAGAGATACAAATGAACACAATGCTGAGATTCCACCTCACTCCAGAAAGAATGGCTGCTACCATGAAATCCACCAATAACAAATCCTAGCAGGGCTGTGAGGAAAGAGGAACACTGCTACACTGCTGGTGGGAGTCCACACTGGTTTAACCATTGTGGAAATTAGTATGGAGATATCTCAGAGAACTAGAACTGGAAGTCCCATTTGACGCAGCTATTCCCCTGCTGGGTATCTTCCCCCCAAAATTAAAAGAATCATACCATAGTGATATATGTCCATCCATGTTCATAGCAGGACAATTTGTAATAGCTAAAATTTGGAAACAACCCAAATGCCCGTCAAGTGGAGACTGGATAAAGAAAATGTGGTTTTTAAAAAATAAAATGGAGTACTATTCAGCCACAAAAAGGAGAAATTAGAGACATTGATAGGTAAATGGATGCACATCGAGGTGATACTCTTAAGTAAAATAAATAGGACACACAGGCATGAACACCAAATAGTTTCTCTGGTGTGAGAAACTGAAAGTTTAAATAAGGACTAAAATTTATAATAGGTAATGTGAAATAGGAAGAAAAGGGGCAAAGGAGAAGGGAAGTGGGAGAGGTAGGGGAAAGGAAAGAAGGGAATGGAATTAATATGAGAAAATGGAAAAACGGAAACAAAATCATTGCAAATAGGGAGGATGGAGGGGCTGAAGGGAGGGGTGGGCAAGGGTGAAAAATAAGAACCAAGAGAGATTATGTAAAGGTGCAAATTTCCAATGATGAATGTCATTATATTGTATACCTAAAATGTACCAATGATTAGAATGAATAACTGATAATGAAAAATAGGAAGGAAAGGTCCAAAGGGGTAGGGGTAGTGGGAGGGGCATGAGAAAGGAAAGAAGGGAAAGGAAAAATAATGAGAAATAGAAAAAATGGAAACAAAGTCTTTGAAAATAGGGAACGGGGGAAGGGGTGAAGGGAGGGCTAGGAATGGGGAAAAAATAAGAACCAAGATGCATTATGTAAAGGTACAATTCCCAATGATAAATGTAATTGTGTTGTATACCTAAAATGTACCATAAAAGAATTTAAGTAATAATAAACAAAAAAGAAAGAAAGAAAAACCTGGGTCCTGATGGCTTCACTGCCAAATTCTATAAGAAATTTAGAGAGGAACTGTTGGGAGCAATGCTACATAAGTCTAGGAAACAGTCTTTTGAGTAGGCCTAGTTATCCTTCCTACAGACCAGCCACGACATTCCAAACATAATTGCATTTTGGCCTTGAGTCACAACTGAGACCTCAGTGATCCCCAGATGCTTTAAATCTCCAGGACAAGACCACACCTGCAGGAGACACCAGGGAGGAACCAAATCTTCATCTGCATAGTTCCTCATTGTCCTTAGATTTCCACTGCCGCCCCCCCCCCCCCCGCAGTCTTTATATC
Organism: Heterocephalus glaber; assembly: GCF_053883595.1. NCBI lineage: Eukaryota > Metazoa > Chordata > Mammalia > Rodentia > Bathyergidae > Heterocephalus > Heterocephalus glaber. The sequence goes on from NW_028258189.1 coordinate 1,350,042, forward strand.
CCAGTCTTGTTTATCCCAATGTAAAGTACTGAACTCTGCATTTTCACTTGTTACATCTGTTTCCCCATGTACTGAATAAAAGGTGCTGCAAGCTAGGGGGCTTTTGTCTTTGCTGCCCAGAGCAGCACTGATCAGACCCAAAACTCAGCTTCTTCTCAGTCTCATTTTTCTACCTTTCCTGTAATTTGCCGTGTGCTGCCGTGGCTTGCAGGAGACTAGGACTTACTGCAGAGGTTCTGGTAACATCCCCTTCCCCTGTTCCCTACAAGGAACTACTGCCACTACTGTTTAAACTCTTCAATGAAACTGAAAGGGAAGGAATACTCCTGAATTCATTCCTGGAAGCAAGCATCATTTTAATCTGCAAAGCAGAGAAAGAACCAATTAAAAAAGAGAACCACGGGCAAATCCTAAATAAGACTCTGGCAAACAGAATGCAGAAGATCATCAAGAAGATCATACACTCTGACCACAAGGGATTCATCCCAGGGATGCAGGGAGGGTTCAATGTATGCAAATCAATAAATATTTACACTATATCAATAGAGTCATTGCCAAACACCATATGATCATCTCAATAGATGCAGAAAAACATTTGACAAAATCCAACACACATTTATGATTTTAAAAAACCCTACAAAAAATTTCAATAGGCTGCCATCCCAAGTTCCTAGGGCAGAGAAGCTGAGCTGGTCCCAGAACCAAGAAGGAAGCTTCCCGACCACCATCCCAAGCTCCTAGGGCAGAGAAGGTGAGTTGGTCCCAGAACCTGGAAGGAAGCTCCCCCCACTGTCATCCCAAGTTCCTAGGGCAGAGAAGCTGAGCCATACCGGTGCCAGAAGCACCCCCCGCCCCCAATAGAAATGAGAAGACACATAAACAAGCCTCAAAAGCAGAGGTCTGTATCACCTACAGCAAACCCAAAGGAAAATGAGATGGAACAATCTGATATTCAACCACCTGGACTCTCTGAACAAGCAACAAAAGAGTATCTGGGAAAAATGAAATCAGAAATAATTACTCAGATAACACTAAAGATTTTGCTCAAGGTGCAAGACATGATTAGTAAATCTAGAGAGGACATAGATAAAAAAAGAGAGGAGCTGAGGAACATGATGGAATCCCAACATAGGAAACAAATGGAATCCATAAAACAGATGCAAACAGATCTCCAGGAGATTAAAAACTCCACTGAAAGTCTGCGCACCAGAATGAACCAATGGGAGGATAGAATTTCAGATATAGGAGAAAAGATTGCAATTAGTGACCAGGAAAAGAAAAACTGCTTTAAAATTGTAAAGGAACCTGAGAAACCTATCCAGCAGCTGCTAGACAATGGAAAGAAGAATAACATAAGACTGACTGGAGTCAATGAAGAAAGAGGCAAGTGTGCAGATGATATAAAAAAACTGTTCACAGAAGTGATGGCAGAAAACTTCCCAAGGAGGGGAAAAGAACTTGACATACAGATAAGTGAGGCATATAGGACTCCAAATAGCCTTGATCAAAACAAATCTGCACATAGGCATATAATAGTTAGGATTCCAGAAATCCAACGGAAGAACAAAATTCTACAAGCAGTGAGAGAAAAGAAACAAATCACATACAAAGGAAAGCCCATCAGAATCACAGCAGACTTCTCAATGCAAACCCTCAAGGCAAGAAGAGCTTGGAGTGATGTATTTCAAGCCCTAAAAGAAAACACCTTCAACCCAGACTGATGTACCCTGCAAAACTATCTTTCAAAATTGATGGAGAAATAAGATACTTTCATGATAAAGAGCACCTCAGGAACTTCATGACTACCAAGCCGGCACTCCAAAAATTTCTAGACAATACTCTAAGAAAAGACAATGAGAATCACAACCCCAGGAAACCCAGCAGAAGGAATCCATTGGCCGTGACAAATTAAACGCAAAGGGTCAGAATCCAACAAAAAGAAAAAGTCATGACAAGGCCTTTAAAACTTTTAACTTCATCTCCCTAATGAGTGTATAATTCAGTCTTGTTATTGTACTGATTAGTATTTTTCTGATTCTAGAGTTGCACACCTTTCCTTGTGCTATACTGGCTATTTATCATCTTCTTATGTCTACATTTTAATTGGATTGTCTATTAATGAGCTCTAAGAATTCTTCATATATTCTGCCTAGAGGTTATATGTATTGTAAATATGATCTGTTTAAGGACATCTTTTCATTTTAATGATGTCAATTAAAGTTCTAAATTTTGATGGAATCTCATTTATCAATTTTTTTTATACATCATGTTTTTTGTATCCTAGGTAGTTCTTGCCTTCCCTGAATTCATAAATATTTTCCCTTATAATTTCTTTGTAAAGTTTTATACTTTTAGGCTTTCATATTTAGGTTCATAGATCTCTTCAAACTCAGTGGACCATATATGTGTGGTTCTATTTTTAGATTCTCTGTTTTACTGCAATGCTCTATATGTCTTTCCTTACATCAACACTGCCTTGATTACTGTAGCTTTAGAAGAAGTCTTAAAATTAGGTACTAAACGTCCTCCAACACTGTTTTTGTTTTTTTAACTTTTCTAGGTCCTTTGTACTCCTACATAACTTTTAAATTTCAATATCCAATTCTTCATTTATAGCAAGTATACGCAAACCTGAATTTTTATATATACCTTGTGTTTTCTAATCCTGCTAAATTCAAATACAAGTTCTAGGGGCTCCTAGAGATTTCTTAGTATTTTCTGTGTAGATAATCATCTCATCTACATATAAAGATTTTGCTTTTATCTTGCCAATCCTATCCTAATTGTGTCATTTTATTGCCAGACAGTTTTGGTGGGTCCTAGGTTTCAAAGTTTAATGGTCAGATAAAGAGTAAGCATATGTGTCCTTGTTCCCCACCTTAAGGAGAAAGCATTGTATCTTCTCCACTCATGTAAGGCACTCTCGCTGGAAGTATGGAGTACCTGTCTTTGATCTGTTGAGAAGGTTCTAGTCTACTTCTAGTCTCCTGATAGCTTTGACCATGAACAGCTGTAGAATTTACTCCGATACTTTTTCTCCAACTAGTGACAGGATCATATGGCTTTTTCCTTTCCTCTGTTAAAATGATGACTTTTGGGGGTGGATCTCCCAATGCCATCCCTAAAACAAAACCACTTTCTTCATACTGCCAAACCTGACTTCTACTAGTTTGTTTTGTTAAACAAATTTCTATCTATCTATGTTCATACTTTTTTCTTCTATCATCTTTATCCAGTTTTGGGATTAACACAATGTTGAGTTCCTAAAACAAGGGGAGAAGGGTTCCATCTTTTTTCTGCTTTAAATGTTTGATATAATTTATCAGTTAAAATGTATGAGCCTGCTGTTGTCATATACGTAGATTTTCAAGCTAGGAATATACTTTCTTTAATAGGTGCTATTCAAATTTTATATTTCCTCCAGAGTTAGCTTCATTAACTTGTCTTCCAAGGTACTTCTTAGAAGTTGTCAAATTTATTTCAAAACAGATTTTTGAAATATGCTTTCTATATCCTTTTATATTCTGTAAAATCTGTGGTAATATCTCCTAGATCTGGATAGTGTAATTTAAAAAATGTATAATTGATACTGTATAACAGGAAGAAAAGGTCTAAAGGTGCAGGGGAGTGGGAGGGGTATGGGAAGGAAAAAAGGGAAAAGAAAAAATATGAGAAAAGGAAAAAGTGGAAACAAAGTCTTTGCAAATAGGGAAGGGTGGAGGGGGTGAAGGGAGGGAAAGGGAAGAGGAAAAGAAAAAGAACCAAGATACATCATGTAAAGGTACAGGATCCCAATGGTGAATGTAACTGTATTTTATACTGAAAATGTACCAATAAACTTAACGGGAAAAATATTAAAAATCAAACAACAACAGCAAAAATATAAAAAAATGGAATTGACACCCTCTACCTCAATCTGATAAAAGCCATCTATTAAAAACCAAGAGCTGGTCAAAAACTGAAATCCTTCACAATAAAATCAGGAACAAGACCAGGATGTCCACTATCACCAGTTCTGTTCAATATAGTTTTGGAAACATTAGCCACAACAATTAGACAAGAGAAACAAATAAAAGGAATTGTTATTATTTGCTGATTATATGATACTCTATATAGAAAATCCCAAGAACCTCATCAAAAGTCCTCTAGACTTAATAACCAAGTTCAGCAGAGTAGCTGGATACAAGGTCAACACACAAAAATCAATAGCTTTCCTCTACATGAACAAAAGACTCGCTGAGAGAGAAATAAGGCAAACAATTCCTATCACAATAGCATCCACAAAAATGGAATACCTAGGAATCAACCTAACAAAAGAAATCAAAGACCTCTTCTCTGTAAACTATAGCACACTGAAAAGAGAGATTGAAGATATCAGAAAATGGCAAGACATCTCTTGCTCCTGGGTAGGGAGAAACAACATTGGGAAAATGGCCATACTTCTAAAACTACTATATAGATTCAATGCAATTTCAATTGAAATTCCAGCAGCATAATTCACAGACCTTGAGAAAATGATCCACAAATTCATGTGGAACAAGAAGAGACCTAGAAGAGCAAAAGCAATTTTGGGCAACAGAGACATGGCAGGGCGTATGACAATCCCCAACTTGAAACTATACTACAAAACTACTGTGATAAAAACAGAATGGTACTGGCAAATAAACAGACCTGAGGATTAGTGGTATAGATTAGAAGATGCAGAAACAACTCCAGACACATTCAGCCACCTCATCATTGACAAAGGAGCAAACACTCTCACTGGAGGAAAGATTGCCCCTTTAATAAATGGTGCTGGAAAAATTGGATTTCAACTTGCCGAAGATTAATTCTAGATCTCTATCTATCACCATATGAAAACAGAAACACTGAACCGGCTGGAACAGAGGTTAGGTAGAACTCTTGAAGACACTGGTGTAGGAAAAGATTTTATGAACAAAACCTCAGTTGCCCATGAACTAGCACAAAGAATCAACAAGTGGGATCTCTTATTAAAAAGTTTCTGCACAGCAAGAGAAACCACCAGCAGTGTGCAGAGACAACCCACAATGTGGGAAAAAATTTTCCCTGCTGTTCCTCAGACAAAGTTCTACTGTGTAGAATCTATAAAGAACTTTAAAAAATCAGACCTCCCCAATTTAAAGACCCAATCCAAAAAAATAAATAAATAAATAAAAATTAAATTAAATTTAAAAAAAATAAAATAAAATAAAAACAAATAAAGACCCAATCCAAAAATGGGCATCTGAAATAAACAGCTATGTCTCAGACAAAGAAGTAGAATTAGTAAATAAACATATGAAAAAATGTTCAATATCACTGGTAATTTGGGAGATGCAAATGAATAGAATGCTGAGATTCCACCTCACCTAAGAAAGAATGGCTGCTATCATGAAATAAACTAATTATAAATGCTGGTGGGGCTGTGGGGAAAGAGAAACACTGCTCCACTTTGGTGGGAGTGTTGATTGTTGCAACAACTGTGGAAATCAGGGCCAGGGATTTAGCTCAGTGGTTCTGCCACCTGCCCTGCAAGCGCAAGGACACAAGTTCAATCCCCAGTACCAAAAAAAAAAAACCAGTATGGAGACACCGCACAGAACTAGGACTGCAAGTCCCAGTTGATCCAGCTATTCCTCTGTTATATATCTTCCCCAAAGAGTTAAATGAAACATATCACAGTGATATATGTGAATGCATGTTCATAGTAGCACAATTTGTACTAGCTAACACTTGGAAGCAGCCCAATTGCCCAAGAACTGGAGAGTGGATAAAGAAAATGTGAGGTTTAAAAAAAACAAAATGGATTACTATTCAGCCATTAAAAATGAGAAATTAGAGATATTTGTAGCTAAATGGTTGCACACTGAGGCGATACTCTTAAGTAAAATATATAGGACACACGTGTAAATACCAAACAGTTTCTCTAGTATGAGAAACTGAAAGTGTAAATAAAGATTAAAATGTATAACTGATTATGTGAAATAGGAAGAAAAGGGGCAAAGGAAAAGGTGAAAGTGGGAGGGGTAGGAGAAAGGAAAGAAGGGAATGGAATTAATATGAGAAAATGAAAAAATGGAAACAAAGTGTGTAAATAGGGAGGGTTGGAAGGGTTGAAAGGAGGGTGGGAATGTGGGTAAAAAATAAGAACCAGAAGAGATTATGTAAACCTGCAAATTTCCAATGATGAATGTCATTATATTGTATACCTAAAATGCACCTATAAAATTAATTTAAAAAATACAGAGATCAATGCATACAATATATCACATATGTAAGAGAAAGGATAAAAGTTACATGGTCATTGCCATACAGAAAAATCTTTTGCTAAAATTCAGTACCCTTTTAAGATCAGAGTCCAAAAGAATGTAGGTAAATAATGATTATGCCTCAGCATGATAAAAGTTATATATGACAAACCATAGCCCAATGCAAGCTGAATGGAAAACAAAGCACTTCCTATTAGATCAGGAAAGAGAAAAGAGTGTTCACACTGAACATTTTTATTCAATATAATGCTAGAAACTTTAGCCAGATTAATTAAACAGAAGATAAATAAAAAGTATATACACAGCAAAAGAGTCAAATTATTCATTTCTACAGGTGATATGATTCTGAACACCTAACAACACTACCAAAAGACTTTAAGAACTGACAATCAAATTCAGTAGAATAGCTGGATACATAAATTAACACATAAAAATCAGCAGTTTTTCACAAAAATGAATTTTCTGAGAAAGAGATCACTGAAGCAACCTTATTTAAATATTCCCCAAATAAAACACTAACAACTGGTAAGTAAGAATAAACTTAACTGAAAAAGTGAAATATTCTACCATAAAATTTAAAACACTGAAGAAAAAAACTGGGGACACTAAAATATTGAAAGATCTCCATTGTTAAAAAGCTGAAAGAATTCATATTATTAAAAATGTTTGTATTATCCAAAGTGATCTGCTTATTTCATGCAATCAAAATAAAAATAACATTCTTCACAGAACTAGATAATAAACCTAACACTTTTTTATATAGACTTTTTTCCCAAAACAATCCCAAAATTCGTGGAAGCACAAAGGACCCCAAATGGACAAAGGAATCACTGATAAAAAGAGGAACACTGCAGGCAAAATAATATTCAAAACATACTACATAATAAGCCCATAATAAAAGCAGCATGGTATTTGCACAAAACAGAGATGTAGTCCTATGGAACCCAACAAGAAGACCCCAAAATAGATAACACATCCATAGTCAAGTAATTTCGTACAAATATCAAGCTATATTGAAGAAAAAACAGCCTCTTCCAAAAACAGTGCTGAGAAAACATAATATAAATACTAGACTCCTTTTACCCTATACAAAAAATCAAATTCAAGGGCTGGGGATTTTCCGGCGCCTGCCTCAGAAGCGCAAGATCCCAAGTTCAATCCCCAGTACCCCAGTATCCGCCCCCAACAAAAAAATCAAATTCAAAATGGATCAAAGATCTTAATGGAAGACCTGCAACTCTCAAACACAAGATTCAAGATACTGGTACAGGCACTGATTTTCTGGACAGGACTCTAAATGCACAGAAAAAAAAGTAAAATGGGATTACATTAAACAAAAAGCTTCTGCATAGAACTTAAGAGAGCTGGAGAAAAATCTGCCAGCTATTCATCTGACAGAAAGTTAATAAGCAGGATATAAAAGAAATTTTTAAAAATTTAAACAAGTGATCCAAAGGCGAGGGGGCAAATGATCAGAACAGACACTTCTCAAAAGACTACAAATAGCAGAATATATTTGAAAAAATGTTCAATATCATTAGTCATGAGGAAAATGCAATTCAAAACGCCAAAGAAATACTAGTTATAATGAAAAAACCCCAAAATAACAAAAGATGCAGGAAAAATGAGAGCCTTATTACTGCTAATAAAAACACAAAGTAGTATACCAGTACAGAAAACAGTAGAGGTCCGGTCCCTCAATAAACTGAAAACAGAGCTACCATACAATCAAGACATAACATTTCTGAATATATGCATTCATGATACATTAATAATATATATTCTTGATATACATTTGTGATGTATATTCATTATACATATTCATGAATGAACATATGACATGAAAAGAGATACTTTTCATTACACAAAAGAGATACTGGCATATGTTTATTAGAGTAGTATTTACAATAGCTAAGATATGGAATCAGCTCAAACGGCCATAAACAAATCAATGAATAAAGAAAAAAATATATATTACATCTGTTTCAGCCATAAAGAAGAATGAAATCCTAGGAGAAAAGATAGAACTAGAAGATACCATGTTAAGTGTAATGAGCTAGACAGGTATCACAAGCTTTTTTTTTTTCATATAGGGAAACACAAGAAGAAGAAAGGAGAAGGAAAAAAGGAGCAGAAGGAGATGGAGGGAAGGAAGAGGAGAAGGTATGAAGGTGCATGTCTATAACCTGGCACTCATGAGGCTAAGTTAGAAGGATCACTACAAGTTAACCTGAGCTAATAGTGAGCTCAAGGCTAGTCTGAACAACAAAGCAAGACTATCTCAAAAGTAAGTAAGTAAGTAAGTAAATAAATAAATAAGTTAATTCTGAAAGTAAAAAAGAGATCACTAAGGACTGGGAAGATGAAGGAAGGTGGGTGAATGAGCTGATGAGTCATAATCAATGTACAATTCATATGTGTTTAGGAACATCTCAGGGAATCTCATTAATTTGTAGAATTACTGTGTACATTAATTATAATAAAAGAGATGAGAGCACAAATAAATGAATTAGAACTAAAACATCAATGAAGTAAATACCTAGTTCTTTACAAGGATAAAGAGGATCCACAAATCTTTAGCTAGACTATGTAAACAGAATGAGACTATAATAAAACCAGAAATGAGAAGGAGACATTACAACTGAAACCACAGAAATAAAACAGATTATTAGAGAATTATTATGAATAACTATGCATCAACACACGAGAGAGCTGGGTAAATTTCAAAACATACACATTCACCACTTTGAATCATGAAGAAACAGGATACATAACTTTCTAATCATAACCATCAAGACTGAATTATAATAAAACCAATCAAAGAAAACATAGAACCATATGGCTTTACTGCTGAAACATTAAAAATTTTTTTAAAAAGCTAATGACAATATTGCTTGACTCAGGACAAAATAGAAGAGGACAGAATTCTTCAAACACATTTTTCTATGAGACTAGCATTGTTTTGTTAACAAAACCAAAGAAAGGCTTGACAAAACAAAAGGGAAAACAAAACTCCATTATTTTTGATAAAACTGAGTTTAAAACACTCAATAAAATTCTTTCAAACCAAAGAAAAAATGTGAGAGATTATTCATCATTATCAAATGAGATTTATCATAGCAATGCAAGGATAATTACTGTATATAAAAATCAATAAATATGGTATACTCTATCAACAATATAAAAGACAAATGCTATTATGGATACCTTATAATCATTTCAGTTGATGTTAAAAAGGCATCCAAAAAACTTCAACACCCTTTAATAATTTTGAACACTCATGGATTTGAATACTAAATGGGAAAGCCTGAAAGCTTTTTCTCTAACAACTGAAATACAGGGACATACATTTGAATAACTTTTTTTGGTGGTGGAGGGGTACCGGGAATTAAACTCAGGACCTTGAGCTTGTGAGGCAGGCGACAGAACCACTGAGCTAAATCCCAGGACCTTGAATCACTTTTGTTCAACATGGGACAGGAAGTTCTAATTAGAACAAATAGACCAGAGAAAAAAATAAAGGGCATCCATTTTTGAAAACAAGTTGAACTGTCACTCTTTGCATGTAATTTTATCATACATAAATAGAAAATACCCAATATTTTAAAAGAATGACTAGAATAAATAAATTTAGCAAGCTAAATACAAAACCAATATATAAAAAAGGGTAGCCAATGGAAAATTCTTCAACAAGGCAATCCATTTATTATCCCTCACAAAAACAAAGAATAAATTTAACCAAAGAAGTCAGAGATTTTAACAATGAAAAATTTAAATTCATAAAAGAAATACAAAAAAGTATACCAAAGGAAAAAAAAGTGAAAAGACACCCCATGTTCATGGATTTCAAGAACTAGTATCATTAAAATTTTCTTACTACCAAAAGCAACTTACAGGTTCAGTTCAATAGCTACCAAAATACCACTGGCATTCTTCACAGAATTAGAATGTACAAGTATAAAATATCTACAGAACCAGAAAACAAAAACACAGAAAACAAAAAAAAGAATGGTCACGCCAGGTATGCTGGTGCACAACTGTAATTTCAGCACTCTGGAAGGTTGAGACAAAAATTGAAAGTTCAAGCCCCAGCTGAGCATATTAGTGAGATACTAGCTTCAAAATATAAATGTTTTTTAAGGGTTAGGTTCAATACTTAGTAAGCAAAAAAGAGAAAAAAATGGCCAAAACCATTTTAAGCAAAAATATCAAACCAAGAGTCATTAGATTTCCTGAAGTCAAAACCTAACAAAACTCTAATAATTAAACCAGCATAGTGAGGTAGGTTGGTGGCACACATCTTATAAGCTCAGCTACCAGGGAGGCTGAGGAAGGAAGACCTCAAGTTAAAGGCCAACTTGGGCAATACAATGAGACCCTGTCTCAAAAAATAAAAGATGAGAACAACAACAAAAAAATAATAAACAATGATACTGGCAAAAAAGACATATAGAGCAATGTCATAAAAGAGAAAGGCTGGAATAAATACACACATGTATCTATAGTCAGCAAATATTTGACAAAAGTATTAAGGATATGCATTGAAGAAAGTACGTATTTTCAGTAAACGATTATAGAAACACTCACCACTCCCATAAACAAAAATGAAAACCAAATCCCTATCCCTCACTAGTTAAAAGTCAAGTCAAAATAGATTGAAGACCTGAACCTATGAAACTACTACAAGAAAACAGTGGCAACACTTCAAAATACTGGAATCAGGAGAGTTTTTTTTCTTCATAGGAACTCAAAAGTACAGGAAATAAAACCAAAAATAAACAAATGGGATTTCAGAAAATTAAAAAGTTTGTATTTGCAAAGAAAAAAAATCAAAAGAGTGAAATGACAACCTACAAAATGTAAAGAAGTATCCATAAACTCAAAATTAGTTGATATGTAGAACTTATAAAAAACTCATTAGAAAAAAAAAATTTTAAATAGGCAACAGATCTACACACATTGTCATTAAATTTGTTCAGAGGAACATGAAAAAATTCTTAATATCAGTAAAAATCAGGAAAATAAAATTCAAAATTATAATGCGACAGCCCTTCACCCCAGTACAAAATAAGTAAGATCAAATATACTAAAGGTAACTACTGTTGGTAAGAATGCAAAGAACCGGGAACTTCTGCACATTGCTGGAAAAATGTATTAAGTAGAGCCATTAGAGAAATCAATATGAAATGTTCCTCTGAAAACATAAAATAGATCTGCCATACAGTCTAATTATTCCAATCCTTGGAATAGAATCAAAGAAAATGGTATCAAAATGTTGAAGAACCTGAGCTTCAATACATTTAATACAACACTATTCACAACAGTCAAGAAACTAAAACAACTTAAGTGTCCCTCAGATGAGGGGATAAAAAAATATGATACATATACACACAATGTAACGCTATATAAGCCATAGAAAAGACTGAAATCCTGTCACTGGCAACATGGATGGAGCTTAAAAAAAAAAAAAAAGAAAAGAACTGTATTGCATGAAATAAGGCACATAAAGATGAGTACCACATGTGAATGGATCTATAGAATCTAAAAAGGTTGCTCTCAAAAGTTGTAGGTAGAGTGATGGTGACTACAAATTGTACAGTGTGTTTTGGGTGGTGTGTGGGGTGGAGAGACATCAGTGGGGACTAACTTATAATTGGACAGAAGACAATAGCTCCAGTGTGATCTTGCACAAGATGGACTATAGATAGCAATTATGTACTGTACATTTTAAAGGGTTAGATTTTGAGTTTTCACCGAAATAAGTGATAAATATTTAAGGGGAAAAAATGTTCAACATTAAACCTAAGTAATGAGGGATTTAGCTTAGTGGTTCCGCCACTTGCCTTGCAAGCGCAAGGACCCAAGTTTGATCCCCAGTACAAAAAAAAAAAAAAGTCCCAAAAAGACCTAAGTAATGTATCTATGGAACATAACATGGTACCATGTTAAAATGTATAAATTTTAAATATTCATGATCAGTTTAATAATTACTTTAGAAAAACAAACTGATAAGAATATGAACTGTGTGAGGAGAATAATATTTTTGTATGCCTTTGAAGTTAATTTGTAATGGATTAAGAATAGAAGAGTATTACTATAAGCTATTTGTTGAAAGGCTAAAGACACAATTTAAAAAAACTATTAAAAACGAGACAAATATTATAGCAGTTACGTACAAAAAAATCAAAAAACAAAGAAACAGTTTAGAAATACTGAAAACTTCAAAAGAGAAAACAATTAAAATGGTAATGTTAAATTCTCTCTTATAATTACCATGTGTAAGCAAATTATATTAACGAAATAAAATAAACTGCGAGGGCCTTTGGGGGCTAAAAAACAAAATGGAGGAATATACCGTTTACAAGACACTTCCCTTAGTTTAAAGATGACACACAGATTGAAAGAATGAAAAAACACATTCCAAGCAAATAGTGATCAAAAGAAAGCAGAATAACCCCTCCACCAAGATACATCATGTAAAAGTACAAGCTCCCAATGATGAATGTAACTGTACTGTATGCCTAAAATGTACCAATAAACTTAATGGAAAAACATTTAAAAATTTTAAAAAGGGAAACAATAAACATAAAAATACCTCTCGAATCTAAAACTGTCTCCAGAGATATAAAAGTAATTACATAGTAACAAAACAGTTCATTCAAGACTAACAAATGTAAATATGTATCCAATATTAGAACACTTAAATGCAGAAAGTAAATATGGAAAGATTTGAAGGGAGAAACTGACAATACAATAATACCATTAAATATCAATACCCCACTTCTGATAATACATTCAAGAACCAGCTAGACATTGAAATTAAAATGATGACTCAAAGAACAATTTGTAACAAAATACTATGCACCCCGTAGCAGAAGAGGACATATTCTTCTCAAGCACATACACTGCATTCTCAGGATAGGTAAATCAGGTCACAAAGAAATGTTAAAAATTTAAGAATGAAATGATTCCAAAAATTTTTTCGAACCAAAACTATGTTAAACTACAAATTAACGGTGCAAAAAAAATGGGAATGGGAATATTTACAAAAATGTAAAACTAAACACCATATTATTGAAAAACCACTTGGTGAAAGTGCAAAATTAGTAAACATTTAACCATCTAGAGACAAATACAAAAACACCGAATATCTAAACCTATACAAGAAAAACATTATTGAGGTTATAGCAATAAACACCTACATTTTAAAAAGAGTGTTCTCAAGTAATAACCTACATCTCAAGGAACTAAAATTATAGTAAGTCTTGATAACTCCTGTTTTTTTCACTTACATCATTAACATAAATAATAAAAACATTAAAATACTGCAAGTGGAGTTCTAGGAAATGAGTTTTACCAGAACACAGGGAAAATATGAATTTGTGATTTTACTCATGCAAATTTATCCATGTCTTTTCTTCCTTGTAGCATAAAAATCTGGGGTATTTGGAATGAAAGAAAATATTTTTAAGATATGTGTTCTAATAAAATTTTGATAAGCCTTATGGTCAATTCTGTCTTTTGATGCCAATGCAATTCTTTCTTTACGGAAAAAAATAACAAAGAATTACTCTGTCTCAAAAAATGGAACTACAATAGTTTTAGAGAGTACTTACTTAATCATTTCAAAAAGTTTTGGATCTGAGATTTTGATATTTCGTGCCATATTCCAGGAAAGATGAACCATGGGTACTACTGACTTCACACTTTGCAATCTATTCCATTCATATCGTTCCACTGCCAACTTATACTGGCAGGCTAGGAGAAAAAAACAAACTAATAAAACAAAATAATATACAAATAACAGGCAAAAAAACTATCACATCTTAGTTTATAACTTTAATACCAATTATGAAAAATCTTAAAACACTGCATCAGTATGTCTTAAGGCAATGGTGATTTAGGACTATCGTATGTATCATTTAAAAAGCATTCACAGTTCATGAGACATGATACTAGTTTGATTTTACAGCTTATATATTTCATTCTTTCAAAGCTTTATTTTTTCAACCCATTTTGTTGATAATGAAATGGAATGCTACAGAGGGAAAAAAAACTGCCCAAACTCACAAAGTTAACAGTGCTAAGTGGAGGTTTAATTCAAGTGACGGAAGCCCAGATTCTTTAGCTTATATATATTAGACAGTTTGAAAACTAAGGCATGTTGTATAACACTAAAGGCCTAGAAATGTATTTCAGTGCCTGGAATGCCCAAAGCCCTGTGTTTGATCCCAATATTGCAAAGAATAAAAAAAAAAAAAAGAATAATGGCTACACTTTACTCTTCCATAACCTGTATGCTTTATAAAAACAAAATATGATACTCTTCAAGTATCAAAATACATCTTCTGTATCTACAGAGAAATGTATTTATTATCTACTAAAATGTTAACTGCCATTTAAAAATATTATTTTATTTTTTAAGACAAGGTCTCATTATGCAGTTCAGGTTGGCCTTGAGCTCATGTCAATTCTTATGATTCCGGCTCTAATGTGCTGACATTGCATATGTGCCTGGCTTAGGCTACTACTGTAAATCTGAATTTAACCTCCGTATAAGACTTCTCACTTTTAGCGAGTTATTTTCCAACTGAAAAATAATACCTATTAGAAAGAATCCTTTAAAATGTAAAAACCATTAGTAGATTATTTAAAATACCTGTAAGTGGACCAACATTCCATGCAATGTTGTTGCACCACCCAACAGCCTGAACCCAATGCACAGTGCCAGCATTTATCCACACCAAATCTCCAGGCCGCTGAATGAACCTATACACGGGAACATGTGCTTCATAAAGATCTTCAAGGTTGGGCCACCAAGAATTCATTAGGAAATTCAAATTATTTCTAGGGGTGAGAAAAAGAAACAATATGCTGGCTTAACTGTTTAAAACATGGGAAGATAATCTCCAAAATTTAAAATATGACATCAGCATTTACTCCATTCACAAAAGTACTGCAGCTAGAAATGTTTTTTAACAATGAAAATTTCAATATAAAAGGGTCAAAATTAAAAATAAATTGCATATAAATTTTGGCTGATTTATCAGGTACTGTAACTTTCAACTTACTGTCCCAAAGTCTTAATGTTTCCAGTTATAGTTCAATGTATTAACTTTTGTTTTAATGAGGTGATTTTGATTCATTACTGAACAACCTGTTGGTATTTAAAAGTATGACTATTAATCCTTGTACGTCAACGTGATTGGAGTAAGAAACAACTAGCACGGGCTTGGGATTTAGCTCAGTGGTTTCGCTGCCTGCTGCGCAAGCACAAGGACCCGAGTTCGATCCCCAGTACAAAAAAAAAAAAAAAGAAACACCGAGCACATTGGTGGACACATTTCTAGTTGTTTCTGGTAGATAATATTAAGGCATAAAGTTGGATACTATATATGGTTTGTTACCCATTCCTCTCTGGAACTGCTCTCCAGCTCTCCTTCCAGACACCATGAACCATCCAACATTCTTCTACTGCCCATTTTCACGAAGAGCCTGTGGAGAATATACTGACTACACCCAAAATTATGAGCTAATTAATCCTCTCCTTTAATGTTGTGGGTGCTAGATATTGGGTTCTCGCCCAATGGGAAAGCTAATTCAGAACACTGGTACATGAGAAGTGGGGTCACTGCTAGGTGTGTATCTAACTAACCCAATTGTATAAAAGACTGCTGTGGTTTGCAGGATGTGTTTGGAGCTGTTGACTACAGTTGCCATAGAATGTTATAAGCAGAGCCTGATAGTGCTGGGTAGGAATCTAACAGAAATGTAGGCAGGGCAGGCTAGCCTCAACAAGGATTCCATTGGCAGCTGGTGATGGGTATTATACTCAGGCTACTGGCAGGTGTCTACGATTCCCTATGTCTGAAGCTTTGCAGGAGAATGACATTAAAGTCAGTAACCTGATCTGGTGGATGAAATTTCAAACCAGCTCGACATTAAGGTCACAGTACAGGTACTGCTGGCTGTTTTATCCAAATTTCCAGTGAGAACCAGGGACAAAAGCAAAGTAGAAAAAAAATTTTAAACTTAAAACTGTTGCCCAAAAGGAACCAGAGGAACCAGGGCCAAAGTAAGTATGGTTGCTGTAGAGGTTAGCACCATAAAAAAAAAAAAGAAAAAAGAAATGATTTGTACAAGGTTAAGAAGAAAGAGGCCTTGAGGGAATCTTAGGAACCAGCAAGTCCCCACCTATCACAGGATCCTAAGTGGAAAAGTGTAAGCCTTCTCTTCAGAAGAGTCCCTAAGACCCTTGCTCAAAAACAGCCTCCATAAGAATTTCTTTGGGATTCATTTCATCACATTCAGACCTCCAGGCACAGACTGCTGCAGCATGGTCCAAAGAGGCCAGATTGCTGCTCCTGCTGACAGCAGACTTTGGCATCATTCATGTGGTATGCATTTTTCTTGGCATACAGAGTGCAAGAGTTGGGGGTCAGGGAGGCTTCCATTCAGATTTCAAAAGGCTTCAACGATCAGGCAAGGATGCCTTGAGAACACAGAATATTTAGCTGTGGGAATGAAGCTAAAGAAACACCGGAGACCACATGAAGTCTTAAGTGCCAGTAATGTGATAGGGCTACTGAGGTAAGCAGAAAACTGTGAGTGGAGCCAGCCTGAGAAGCCAAAGCCCTTTGGAGCTCACATTTTACCAACACATGGGTGGGATGGCAGATGTGGAGCTGTAGAATGTAAGGCTTGTCCTGTTGGGTTCTGGTCCTGCTTTGGTCTGATTCTTTTCTATTCCTCCATTCCTCCCACTGGGGATACTATAGAATGTTTATCCTGTGCTACTGTACCTTGGATTATGTAACCTGTTTTATATTTTCACAGAAGTTCTCAGTTAAGAGTTTGTTTTCAATCTCAGAATGACTTGAATTTTTGAAACATTTTCAAGTATTGATATGTTGGGGAATTGTGTTTTCAGATCTATACAGGTTAGATGTATTATGTTACACAAAATAAATTATTATTTTTATTTGGAGATTAAGTATGGTTTAAAGAACCATGTTAGAATGTCAAATTGGCAAAGGGATGGACTGTGATGATTAATCCTGACAATCTGACAAAATTGAGAAATACCAAGAAGATTGTGAGGCATGCTTCTTGGCATGTCTGGGTGAATCATGTAGGCATTACTTTAGGAATTATATATACAGTAATCCCTCACTTAAGTACCTTTGTTCCACTATGCATTTCCACCATCATGTTCCTGCCTTACAGCCTGTTAACCAGGTATCAAATCCTCTGAAACCAAGAGCTAAATTAAACCTCTCCTCCTGTAACTTGTGGGTGATGGGCATTATGCCTGAACTATAAGGAAGGTGACTAACACAGCAGGCATCGCAAAAAGCAAGTGATGGGTAAGGGTTATATCAAGTCACATAAATTCTTACTCTAAAACAGTGGCAGAATGGCAGTGATGAAAAAAACCAAAGTCAGACTCTTCCTCTATTGCTGTTCTGACCATAAACAGAAGACAGACCAGGGACATAATGTTATCTCTACATGGTTTTAGAAATTAGTTGATTATAATGTAGCTGATAAAAATAATCAAGAGCTTCTTTTATAAAAGAACAACACATACACACACATACACATCAGCACCACAAATGGCACAGATGTTTAATTTTATTTTTTTCAGTTTTTACTTTTTATTAGTTTATGTTTACATTCTATAACAACTACAATCCTTGTAAGAAAGGGGAATATGTACATAATACAACTCAATTATGTTTTGGTTCCCTTTTTCTCCCTTCTTTTCTACCTCTGTCTCTTGATCCCTTTCCTTTTCTAAAAAGCTCTCTCCCTATATACTATTACCTATCTTTGTTTGGCTCTTTATTTATATTTTGGGTTTCCAATATAGGAGAAACCATTCAATATTTAAGTTTGTAGGTCTAAATTATTTCACTTAACATTATGGTCTGAAGATGTATTCATTTTTTTAAAAATGACTTAAAAGGGCCAGGGATTTAGCTCAGTTCGCTGCCTGCTGCGCAAGCACAAGGAGCTGAATTTGATCCCCAGTAACAACAACAAAAAAAGATTTAAATTTATCCTTCTTTATGGTATTCTACTGTATGCAAATATCACATTTTCTTTATCCCTTCATCCAAGATTCAGCTATTATGAATTGTGCTGCTATAGACAGGAGTATATACATGTATCGCTGTAATGTGATGTCTGTAACTCTTCCAGAAAGATACCTGGCAAGGAAATAGCTGGATCACATGGAATTTCTAGTTTTAATTTCCTGAGGAATCTTCACACTGATTTCTATAACTACGGCACTAGTTTATACTGCCATCAACAATGTACATGGGTTTCTTTTTCCCTCCAGACTTGCTAGCATGTTACTACACGATTTCTTGATGATACTCATTCTATCTAGAGTAAAATAGTATCTCAGTGTTGTTAACTGGCATTTCTTTAATTTCTAGCAATTATTAATATTTTTCATGTATTTATTGGCCATTTGTATTTCTTCATCTCATCAGTGTCTATTCATTTCAAAAGCCCTTTTTCAAAAATTGGGTCTTTTATTTGGGTGAGTCTAATTCTTTTTAATTCTTTATATATTTTAGATATTAGTTTTCTGAGAAATACTGTAGCTGGAGAAAACTGTTTCTGATTCTGAAGGCTATCTCTTCTATTTGTTCTTGCCTTTGTAGGGCAGAAGCTTTTAAATTTGGTATGATCCCAGCTATTGACTCTTGATGCTATTTCTTGTATCAATGAGTGTTGTTCAGAAAGGCCTTACTTAAATCTGTATCTTCAAGAGTTTTTCCTATTTTATCATCCAGGAGTGCTTAGTTCTTTGTCCATTTTGAATCTAAGTTTAGTACACAGTGTGATTTT
This sequence comes from Heterocephalus glaber, assembly GCF_053883595.1. Lineage (NCBI taxonomy): Eukaryota > Metazoa > Chordata > Mammalia > Rodentia > Bathyergidae > Heterocephalus > Heterocephalus glaber. Next base: position 1,369,175 of record NW_028258189.1, read on the forward strand.
GGTCTAGATTCAATTTTGCACATAGGGATCGCCAATTCTCCCGAGACCATTTATGAAAAAGGCTCTCTTTCCTCCAGTGTATATTTTTGGTCCTTTTGTCAAAAAATCAAATAGCTGAATGAGACTAGGATTGTTTCTGCATTCTTTGTTCTGTTCCATGGATCCATGTTTCTTTTTTTGCCTGTAACACGATGTTGTTTTCACTGTAATTTTGTAATATAACTGCAAATCCAAGATTGTGATGCCTCCTCTTTTAAACTGCAGCTTTATTCCTCTCCTTTATCATATTACTCCTATTATAATTACTGTAAATACACTGATGTATTCTATATCTATATAAATATTCTATATATACATTCTATATAAAACATTTAGTGACACATTTTACATCAAATTTTTATCAAGAAGAAATTTATACAGTAGAAATATTTCTAAATATTTACAAATGACCTTTGTTTTCTGTTTCTTCTTTAAAAGTGTGGGGAAAAAGTGTTTTGGGATTATCTAAATGCAATCTTATTCTCTTCCATTTCTTTGCTCCTAAAAATGCTGCACATAGCACTCTGAATGGCTGAGCAAAAGATTCCCAAATTCAAAACACAGTTAAGACAACTTAGTGAGAATCTATCTTAAAAAGAAAAAAGAAAATAAATAAACCTACAAACTTAAAATAAATAAAACAAAACAACTGGGAATGGAGCTTAGTACAAAGGCCCTGAGTTCAATCCCCCGAGTGAAAAGCAGTATTGTTTTCTTAATCTAAGTCTACAAAAGGCTGAAACTGAAAGATAAAATATTATGCTTTCTCTAAATTTTAAAGAGTTGTGATTAAGAGTCAAAAGACATAAAGAAGGAAGAAGAAATGGAAAAGTTACAAATATTCCATGCAAACATTAGCTCCAATTTCCTATATACTACACATATTTTTAAAAGGAGAGAAAGAAAGCAAACAAGAAAATCAATGAAGGCATAAACATCAAATATTTTTTCAAAGTTCAAAACAATGATTTCTATGTATGATTATAAATTAACTACAGAAATTATAAATTTCAGGAGAAATATTTCATAAGGAAAATAACATTATGATAAAAATTTTTAAGGGCATTCTGGAATTTCCAGAAGTTAGAGTAAATCAGTCATTTAACCTTGAGGTAATTAAAACAGGAATTATTTTAACTTGATATTTTTAATTACTTCTGAGGTCAAGTTTTTGGATACTAATTGTGTTTTTCAAGATGATCTTTGGTGGGAGGGCACAAGAGAGGGAAAGATCGCATGGCAAGACAGGAAGCCAGAAAATGGAAGGGTTCCATAATGACATCCCACCAGGCCCTGTCTCTTAAAGGCCCAAGAGTATTAAATGATTTCAGGTTAGCTCCACTTGATTATTATATTATTTTCTGCTTTCTCATTGTAAAAAATGATAGGTTTTATTCAGACCTAAAGGTTAGAGAACTAATGATTATAATTGTTACTTCTGGGATACATTAAATTAATATATTAAACATATTTCAAGTACCATGACAAACATGGATATTCAAGAATTTTGCTCTTCAAATAATTTACTAAATGCTAATATATGTTAGTCTGTCTTTTAAAGGATGCAAGTATAAGTTTTCAAGAAAAGGAAAAAATAATGCTGTGTGAGATTAACTAGGTATCAACTAAATTGTTGACAATTTATACAAAGTGTCACAACTTTTATACTTCTGAAAATTAAAAATAAAGTTTATTTCTATAACTTCAAAAAAACCAAAAAACAAACAAAAAACTCCCCACAAAATGATCTTTGGCTGTCAGGAAAGTTAAACCTTGACAATAGCCAGTTCCTACTCAGATATAATGAACAAAAGCACTACTTAAGTGTAAAAAGTACTATAATTCATATCCTCATAATTTTAAGAAACTTTTTCTGTACTCAATGGAGATTTCCCATATTACATTTGTTTTTCACTTAAGCTACCAATTTTCAGGTACAAAAAAAAAAGTTTAAATTGAAGTGTTTGCTGCTAAAGGCTAAACTTTATAAAGCTCCTTCTTCTAAGCTGAAGAAAATATAAATTACATATCACAGAAAATTTTGCTAGACAAACTTTTGAATTTGACGCACTTTTTACCAAATAAAATATACTTATTAAAGAACTAAAGTTTAAAGTAGATCTGCCACCTGCCTTGCAAGCACAAGGTCTGGTGTTCAATCCCCAGTACCAAAAAAACCTCCAAAAACAAAAACAAAGTTTAAAGTACAAGTTACTTTTAGGAATGAACAGTGCACCACGTATTCAAAAAAGGTATAAAAAGTGATTCTGAGTATTTTTGGCACAAATACTAAATGCGTTTAGATATTTAACTTGAGTTGAGTACTATACAATGTATGTATGTTTTGAAAAATCTCATGTTTATATATCAATCGAAAATTTTTTTAATTTAAAAAAGGAAATACTTAGCTAGGGATATGGTTTGATGGGAAAACCCTTCCTCACATGGGTAAGGACCTAGATTCAATCACCAGCATCCTCCACTTCCCCCTAAAAAAGTCACTTTGTGGAGTGTATATATATATATATATATATATGGAGTAATTTTGAAATAAATCTCACATATGAACAATGAGAATTCTGCCCAATTTTTATCTTGTGTTGTAAGTACATAATACCTTTGTGATGTACCCATTTGTATTTTTAACTACCAATTCTTAAAAATGTATGGAATTCTTTTGTTATTAGACACTTATTTTACGCTAAAAAAACCAAAGATACATAAGATTAAGTTATAAACAAACTATATGGGCAGTTAACTTTAGAATTTGTCCCCCTTTTTTTGGTACCAGAGATCAAACTCGGGACTCACTGAACTAAATTCCTGGCCTGAATTTGTGCCATTTTTTAAAAAAAAGTATAATAAGCCTTCTTTCTCTTTGAAAGACATTTATCAAAAAATGTAATCACATGTTTTTATATGATAAAAATAATTTTATAAAAATAATTTTCTATCCATTCAAATTTGTATCTATTGCTATTAGAAGCTGGTTTTATTACATTTTTAATTAAGTACAGTATATAACACGTAAAATTTCAAATGAAATTAAATTGCTGCTGAGCAACTATGTAAACACTAGCAGCTTCATTTAAAAAATAGCTTTGTAGTTTGTCCTTCACAATTGATTTCTCAAAATGATATGTTAAAAAAGAGTGTAGTTCTGAAACCTACTTTTCACAGAAGTCATTCAGAACACCCCAGTAATCTTCAGGTACAACAAACCATTCACAATCACCTGGACCAATATTTATGTTTACAGAACAGAAGTTGTTCTTTTCTTGGTGACCTGAAAAGGAAAATAAAATGAAAGCCATGCATGCACTATAAATTCAGGGAGGAAATGTCCTTGAAAATAACTGTTACATTTTAAGAAATGAGTAAAAATCCCACCTAGAACAAGCACCCAAATCAAATACAATTGTATCATCACTGATTACTGCTTACGCCTCCATAAACCACTCCTCAATCTCAAAAATATTATTTAAAAAATTAAGTTAGGCAGGTGGCTTACACCTGCAATCAAATCCCTCTGGGAGGCTGAAGTAAAAGAACTGTAAAGTCCAGCCCAATCTGGTAACATCAATTTAGTGAGATTCTATCTCAAAATTAAAAATGGAAAAGGCTAAAGTATAGAAGGCTAGCTTGAAGACCCTGGATTTAAGAAAAGAAAGAAAAAGGAGAGGAGGTTGATGAAGAGCAGGGCTAAAAAAGGAAGAGGACGGGAAAAGGAGGGGGAAAGAAGGAGAAATACTTCTGTTGCAGCTTTCAAAATGTTTCCTAAAGGGCCAGGGATTTAGCTCAGTGGTTTCACTGTCAGCTGCACAAGCGCAAGGACCAGAGTTCGATCCCCGGTGACAACAACAACAAAAAGTTTCCTAATAAATTCAATATAAAACTTACAAAACAACTTCATGTAAAACTTATACTACCATAACCTCATTCTGAAAAAAGAAAACTTTTCAAATGAAAATTAGTATGATGTTCTTTTGGACACTTCACTTCCTATGCTGTCCAAAATAAATATAAAGCTAGATCTTCATTCCACACATATTTGGGACATATAATTTATATGCTCAAACGAAACACTTTCCAAGCCTTAATGCAAGTACACAGAAATTTTTAATACTTACAAAACTATCTATGCAACTACAGAACCTTTCAAAAAAAAAGTACACCTAACACTTATCTACAAAGAATTAGACTGTAATGTTATGACACAAAAACAGAATATATCAAGTAAATATGTAATAACTCCATAAATCACTTTCAATCAATTACTGTGTCTAAGAAAACACGCTTACTAAATGTCTTCAACATCAGGCACTACCAATCCATATGAAAAGAGATGTTCAAAGATTTCTACAAAACAAATTTCATAATGCATATTGAAGGCCACTTTTGCTGATATGGAATGCTGATTTTGAATCAAAATGAATTGAAGCATTATTTCCTCTTCCATCAAAATTCTATTCTTCTCATCAAGAGACAAAAGTGTGCTGAAGTATTTCTTATTTTTATTGTCAGCAATACAAAATCATGGAAACTAGTTCTCCTGTTTTTATATAAATTCCTACTGAATATACTCAATTTATTCTCTTGGTTTTCAAAGTAAAATGCTTATTCCATAGTCCTTTAAAGAAGAGTTTGCTGACTCCTATAATAGAAAAGTTTGGAAATTCATTTTTTTTTAAATGAAAAAGAATGGAACAGATCAGAAAATAATAGTACATCATGTATTTTAAGCACTATCAATGAATTTTTATTGTGTATGTTTCATATAAGATACAATATGGTTCTTGGTCACTCTAATTGTGATGGTGAACTGGAAAATACTTTAAGCTTTCAGGGAACGGAATGTATACCTTCACTCATTAAATGATTTACTGTGTCCTTTCCCAGTTTAAATTTTTCTGATTATTTTATACACACACACACACACACACACACACACACTCATAAAGAAGTAAAAAACATTGGGAAAACAATACTCTGAGCTCATTTAGAAAAATTATAAACATCTTTATTCTATGAGAAATAACTTTTAAAAATGTGCTAGTTTTCTTGGTTATAAACGGGAGTGTCTGTTTATCTTCATTTTGATCAACTCTTCTCTTTCAACTATACAAGATAAGTTAATTCAAAAGGATCACCTGGTGTTCTACTCCCTGGAACTTTCATATATAGTTGAACTGTATTCATGCCCAATATGGGATGACCAACATGACTCAGAAGGTTTCCTGCTGATACAACACGCACAAAAGCAGGAAGTTTAGTCAGCTCATGTAACTGCAACTTCCATCTGCAATAAAATAACAGAGTGCAAGCAAACAGTAGTAAGAATTAACCAGGTCCTCAAAACTCTTATGATCTAATCAGAAAAAGTTATACCTATAAATGTTACCTTAACAATCAGAAGTAGTATTAGTGTTAAATTTTTTCCACATACAGTCCTAAAACAGAAATTACTGAAATTCATAAAACTTTATAACCTAGTAAATGAAATAAACAATTTCCTATTTTTTAATTTATAAAATTTAAATTTTACTTTCTTAAGTAAGAAAAAAAATCTGTATTTAAAAAATAACTTTGAAATGCTAAGTTCTTGTTTTTGTTTTGGAAACAGTGTATTACTAGGCAGTTCAGGCTGGCCTTGAACTCGCTATGTAAACAGGCTGGCCTTGAACTCTTGGCAATTTTCCTGCCTCAATCTCCAAGAGCTGGAATTATAGGTGGGCACCACCATGCCCGGCTTAAAATGTTAAGACTTTTTTTAACCAAAATGTATCTGTCAATATGGAAGGGATAAAGAGACAAAGACTAGGAATAAAAAAGAAGGGGTAACTAGATAATTCCCAATCCTGTAATCCCCTTTTATTCAGTTCATGGAAACAACAGGGTAATGGGGAAACTTACTTTTTGTTATCAGAGAGGTCAATGTTGGTCCCAAATTTTATGGTTTTAAAAGGTCCATTCCTTTTCTTTCTGGAACTTAAAAAGAAAAATAAACAAGAAGTGGGCGGGGGGTGGGGAGACAGTATTAAGCCCATGACTAGCAGACAAAAATACTGACTGAATGCTAAAAGTTACTTACTTATCTGAAGATGTGGATTCACTATCTGAATAGGCTTTTAGTTGTGTTTTTCTCTCATTTTCTTCCTACATATTAAGAAAATCATTAACACTTAGTAACCTATAACAGGCTAATTCTACTATAAAAATAAATTAATTAATCATCTGTGTGAGAAGTAATGTTTGTGTTTTTAAAACAAAGACTTTACAGGTACATTTCACAGCAAATACCTTCAATTATTATAGTAAACAAATATGAAATATAAGTCAAAGCCCAGTGACACACTACTCAATATCCAGTATTACCATAAAATTAATACTGCAAAACTCATTTGTTCTAGCAGTTTCTAAATAATAAGGAAATATAACTTTAAATTATGTCAAATGAATTTGAGAAATAACTAAAAATAGTACAATAATAAGCAAAATCTAACAAATTATCACGAAAAAAATCTGTAAGAAAATACCAAACCCCTATTTTAATATCAAAAACCACTGCTTAGTGTTGCACTTAGACTTTGTTTGGCAAGAAGAAAATCTGTAGATTCTTTCTTCCAAGTAAAAAGAACAATGAGAAAAATTAAAGATTAGTGATATCTATGAAATAAATGTTGATTACAATGTTGGCACATATTGTAAACTAGCATAACTACTATGCTTCTGTACATAGATAAATACACACTCATAAATGTACAAAGTTTAAAAAGTTAAAATGCTCTATGTCTGACTGTGATTTTGTTTAGTTACCCTTTCTTCCCTGTTTTAATCATATTAATAAAATTAAGGATGTATGGAAGTTCTTTTATGTAAAGTTTTGACACATTATTATTAAACACAAAATATTTCATTATTATTAAAGAAAATCAAATGTTTAATGTAGATATGTGTATTCTTTTAACACAGGTGACAAGATTACCAAAATAACATTAAAATGAAGCTGAATTTCAGCCTAATATCATACAGAAAAATAAGCTTAAAATGGATCAATAAGTTAAAAATAAAAGGTACAATTAGAAGAAACATCTGCATAAAATTCACATAAAATCTGTAGGAGCATAGGTTATACAACAGTTTTTAATTGTTTTTGGTATCAGGGATCAAACTCGGGACCTTGCGTTTATAAGAGGCAGGTGATGGCACTGCTAAGCTAAATCCCCAACCCTAATGTTTATAGTTTTAAAATCCAAGAAAAGAAAAGAAAAGAAAAAACCTTAAAATCTCTCTACTACGGAGGATACCATTTAAATAAAATAAAGAGAAAAAGAAAAGTCAGAATAGAAAAAACATTTGCATCTTTTATATCTTCCAATAAAGCTTCAACAAGAATATGTATAAACTAACGAGTTCGATCCCCGGCACAAAAAAAAAAAAAAAAAAAGGAATATGTATAAAGAACATTTACACCTCAGTATTAAAAGATAAATAGCCCAGTTAAAGAAATTAAATGTACATTTCTCCAAAGAGGATATATAAGTGGACAATATTTCAATGAAAAGATGCTGCAAATGGCCCTTTCAAAAATGCAAGTCTTAATCATAATGAGATAACACTTCACAACCATATGGCTGGCTAAAATCAAAAGAAAATATGGTAATGGAATAGAAGAAGAAATGAAACACTCAAAATCAAAGCTCAAGGACTGGGCATGGTGGGGCCTTGTCTGTAATCCTAGCACTTGGAAGGGAGACAGGATGATCATGAGTTCAAGATCAGCCTGGGCTGATAAAGAGTTCAAAAGCAACCTGAACTACATAGTGAGATTGGCTGAAGAAAAAAAAAAATTAAGGCTCAAAAGGCAAAAATGTTTAAAAGTAATCTGACAGTTCTTTTAAAAGATAAACTCTGGGTTGCCAAATAATTTAGCAATTCTAGTATACATGTACCCAAGAGAAATAAAGGTATATATTCACATGAGACTTATTTGAATATAAATAACTATTATTAAGAAGACCTACAAACTGGAAACAACTGGTAATAGATTAAAAAGGAGGCTGTGTAAGCATATTTTACATTATTTTCTTATTTGAAAAGAAAAAAATGAAGCATTGATACATGGTACAAGATGAATTTCTTTTTGTGGAGCACAAAGTCTCACTGTGTAGTTCAGGTTGGCCTTCAATTTATAATGTACTCTAGGCTGGCCTGGAACTCAGGGCAATCCTGCCTCAGCTTCCCACCATGCCTGGCAACTTTTAAACAAAAAAATAAAATAAAATAAATGGTTAGGGTTATGGCTTATGTTTAGATGTCCGCATCCACCCCCCAAAGCCTCACATAGTCATAGACAGGGCTTTTTCAGAGGTAGCTGGATGTAGAACTGATTCATGGTGCAATGGTAGGATTAAGGGCACTAAGATTAAGGTGTGAGCTCTATGGGGTGGACAGCCTGGATACAATATAAAGGACAGAAAGAGGTTTGCTGGTAGTTACTTGTAGAAAATTGCACGCTTGCTTGCTTTTGCTATCTTCTGTCATAAACTTCTTCTCTTCTGTGATGCCCCTCTGTCATGTCACTTTGCCTTGGAACCAGCCAACTATGGACTGAAACCTCTACAAACTGGGAGCCAAATAAACCTTTTATCCTGTAATTTTGTGTGCCAGGTATTTTGTCTCAGCAACAAGAAAAATTTCTAAGATCAAATATATATATATATATAAAATATATAATCACTAAAAACATTATATCATACCTTTTATATGGACACACAAAATATAAAAATAGACGTCTACAGACACAGACAGTACACATAGTTTCTTGGATGGTGGGAGCTCTGAGAACTATGAGTTATTTAAAATAGGTATACATTTTTATTTCAAGGTACTGAAAGATTTTAATAGTCATTATGAGGATGAATGTACAACTATGAACACACACACGATTTCTTTCTTTTTTTTTTTTTTGGTACTGAGGATCAAACTCAGGACCTTGCGCTTGCAAGGCAGGCAGCAGAAGCACTGAGCTAAGTTCCTGGTCCTCTATATTTTCAACTGATGATCACAGCCACAGGTATGGGTCAGTGATACAACATATGATTAAAGGCCCTTGGTGCTCAACCATGACTGCTGAGGAGAAAAAAATTGGTGAATTGTAGGTCATTTCATTAAAATGGTATAAAAAGAAATGAAGAAAGGTGACAGCAGCTAAAATGGTGATTACAGAAGCAACAAGCTTTTGTTGTTTTCCCATGGAAAAAATATTTTTAGCTACTAGAATTAATCCTAGAAAATCTATGTATATTCACATATTTACAAGAATATAGCAAACATCTAAGAAAAAGTTATGCTGAAATCACTAAGAAATCTTGTGTGTTTACTTGCTCTTGCCTCACTCCCTGTTAGGCATAGTAGTTCCCAGTTTGCTTCCTCAAACTAGAGAAAGAGAAGTGAATTATATAATTCACCTAGGGACTGGAAATAGTTTCAAATACTGTCCCCAAAACTGAAGAGTGGGAATAGCTTACTAACTAGTTCTATGAAGGTACCTTTACTTTGAAAAACTACTTGAAGAAAATAGAAGATAATTAGGTTAATATTTCTTATATACAGTAATGAAAAAATATTAGTAAGTTGGATTCACAAACACATTAAAGAAAAGACTATATCCCAAGACCTAAATCAGCTTTTCCCCTAAAATTCATGGATGGTACATCACATGAAGATCAAACATAAATGAAAAAAATTAAAACATGATCATTTCAATTGATAGTTAAAAGTAACTTCAAAAAATCTCTAACTTTCCATAATAAAAACACTGTGTATTAAGCATAATAGAGTACTGGTATGAAGACAGACATGTAGCGGCTAGGTGCTGTGGCGCATTCCTGTAATCCCAGTACTTGGAAGCCTGAGGGAGGAGTTTGAGGCCAGCCTGAACTAGGTAGTGAGTTCAAGGCCAAGCTGAACTACTTTAGTGAGACCCTTTCTCAAAAAACCAAAAAGCAGACATATAAACTAGCAAAATAGAATACAGAACCCAGAAACATAAATCTTTGTATATATGATCAAATGATTTTTCACAAGGGGATCAAGACAACTCAATAAGGAGAAAAATAAGATTTTTCAACAAATGATGCTAGAAAAATTGGAAATCCACATGCCAAAGAATTAAACTGGTCCCTTATCTGAGAATATACACTAAAATTAAGTCAAAAATAGATCAAAGACACCAACATAAGGGATGAAAGTATAGAACCACTGGAAGGACATACAGGAAAATGTTTGTGACTTATAATTCGACAGATTTCTTAGACATTATAAGCACAGAAAACAAAGGAAAATTAAATAAACAGCTTTATCAGAAACTTAAAATATGTATATCAAAAGGTACTGCTAAAGAGAATGAAATGACCAACCTCAAAATGAAGAAAATAGTTGCAAATCATGCATCTAAAGAACAGTGAATATTCAGAATACACAACCCCTAAACTGAACAACAAAATAACACCCTAACTGAAAAGTGGATAATGGATTTCATTTTATCCAAAGAAGATATACCAATAGCCAGCAAATAAATACATGAAAGATGCTCAAATTCACAATTCATGAAACAAATGTACATCAAATCCATAAGATGGTTTCACATGTGTTAGGATGGCTACTATTTAAAAGTAAAAATATAAATTGTTGCTAAGAATCTGTAGAAATTATAACCTTCAGGGACTGCTAGTGAAAATATAAAAGGGCAGTCTCAGTGAGAAACAGCAGGGTTCTCAAAGAATTAGGCATGTAATTTCCATAGGATCTAGAATTTTCACTTCTAGGATCAAACCACTGGGACCTAAAACATACATTTACCAACAATGTTCCCATCAGTGATATTCCTGATAGCTAAAAAGTAGAAATAACTCAAATTCTAACAGCGGATACATATATACAAAACTTTAGCTTGAACATGAGTACTATTTATGTACCTCACTGGCAGAGCACATGCTTTCTAGGCATAACTTTTTGCTTAAGCTGTAATAGTTCTACAAATATCCTATGTTCACATCTATATATATATAATACTAATATTAAGCGGATAAAATTTTGAATTAAAACCAATTTTATACACTTCCAGGAGATGAGTGATATTAAAAAATTCACAAATACAAAACTTCCAAATGATACAGATGTTAAGCTATAGAACTTTGAGTTTAAAAAAATAGACTTTCATGAAAGATTTATGAGACTAGCTTTGTAAAAGTAAGACTTCTGCATGCTTTTCATCTGATATATTTCAAATTCATATTTAAGGAGGTCGTGTAAAGCACAAACAATTCAAACAAATATTACACAAATATATTTAGTACCTTCACTTGTGTAAGAATTGAAAATTTCTTATTTTAATAAACCTAAGGAAGCCAATTATTTCCCATTAGGAATTTTAATAACCATTACTAAGTTTAAGAATTTTTTGCTTTTCAAGTCTCCATACATTTTGAGACCTTTGTACTTCTGCAGTTTTATGTAGAGACTACAATTAATATAGAAAGATCATTAATCCATCCTACAGGAGAATCTTTCAGATAAAATAGGGAAGCATATTGGTTCATTGGTTGAATAAACATCTAATTTGTATCACATTATTATTACTATGCAAGTAAAAAGCAGGTTAGATTTATCACTCTAAATAAAAATATTACAGAAAAAAATTTTATTTGTTTGTTTTTGGTTTTTGTGGTCCAGGGATTGAACTCAGGACCTTGTGCTTGTGAGGCAGGCATGATAACACTGAGGTAAATCTCTGCCCTGAGGCGGGAAAAGAAAAGTAAAAATTGGCAGAACGGTTTGTGATAACAACTCAAATTCTCCAAGATTCAAAGCACAGATGCTAAAAAACTTGGAGGAAAAAAAAACAACAAAGAAACAAGCAGTACCCTGGGAAAAAAATTTAAAATTACAGAGAAACTGAAGAAACAGAATACAACCCAGACAAAGGAAGGGATCACCGGTACTTTGTGGATTGCACCTACTGTTGGCTCACCAGCAAAGTGAAAGGAACAGTCTTTCCATGCTACAGTGGAATGCAATCCACTAGCAATAGCTGTGATCTGCAAAGAGCGTGCATGACTCTGCTCCAAGTGAGTCCTTTTGTATTAATACTTGGTGAGTGACTCTAGTACAAGTGCTAGCCATATTTCTGGAGACTGTGCTTAGTCTGATGCTATTCTAGGGAAGGGTTGACTATTTGACCCAGGATACAGAGAAGCCAACAGGCTCTTCTTCAGGGGTCCAACTGTTAGGTTCAAATAGTAACTGGGTACTAGACACCCAGGAAGACTGGCTAGAAAGTAGCCCTTTAAGTGGTAAGAACTAAAGAAGGTAGCCCCTGCTCCAACAGCAAATGGTCAGTTGCAGCCTAAGATGTTGATTTGGACACTGCCTCAAAATAGTAGATCTTAGCTGAAAACCACATATTCAAATTCATTGAGATATTTTCTTTCTTTCTTTTCCCTTTCATTCTTGTTTATGAGTGTGTAGTTTTCTTTCCTTTTCTTCTTCATGAGTTTACTGAGATTTAGAAAATTTTCCCTTGTCCTTTCTCATGCTTCCTTTATTCTCCGTTTGTTTTTCCCTTTATTTTCTTCATTTTAGTTTTTCTCCCTTTGATTTTATCATTTTGGCATTAATTTCTTTTTTACCCTGTTTTTTATCACCTATTTCTCATCCGTGTTTTTTTGTTACTTTCAACAAATTCTACTAACATTCCTCTATCTTCACCAAGATACTTGGCTTTATTTCTCTCTCCTCCTCAAATCATACTTTCAAATTTTTCTTTTTGCACTCCTCTAGTCCCAACTCCTTATATGTTTAAAGGTATGACCATAAAGTTTTATTAATCTTGATACTATTAATTTGTTCTCTAAAATTACTCTTGAGCTCTTTTCTAACATTAGTGAAGATACAGTTGTCACAGTTAGTGGATGTTAGCTGTGGGTCAACACCTTCGTGTTTGGCCTCTAATTATGTATTTCTTCCCTAGGATTAAAGGTAGTACATATTGGCTCTTATAATATGTTAATCTCCAACTTGTCTTGTATATTGCTACTGCAGCTGATATGCTTGAAACTACTATGAATGACTTACTTAATTCTACTGCAGCTAACTTTATTTGCAGCTGATTTGCTTGATATTAACGTAGTAGATTTGAATGATACTGGTCACAAAGGGATTTTTACTAAAATAACACCCACTGGGACTGGGGATCTAGCTCAGTGGATTTGCCACCTGCTGCACAGGCGCAAGGACCCGACTTCAACCCCTGGTACCAAAAGATAAAAAAATTACAATTAAAAAAAATTAAAATAACACCCATAATACATTTGTGAATGTAATGATCACCATACTAGGATACATTTTCAAAGAAGTTGGTGTTAGACCAATAACACTGCATCCTCCTCATAAATTAACCAAGGTGGTAAGATCGTGGGACAAAGAAAGAAGACTATGTTAGCCAAAGTGTATTACTGAAAAGAAATTAACTAAGAAACCTCTGTACTAGCAACAAAGTCTTTAAATATAATTGTTCACAAATTTTAGTCAACAAACAAAATCAATGGGACATATCAAGTCAAGCCAATCAAATGTCTCCCAAAAGTGCCAACTCGTGCAAAGTTAATCCAGTGAGAATCAAGACAGAGAACAGAATAAGCTGTTACTAAAAAAGATAACAGAGGAGGTTAGAAAACATGTAACGGAAGCAATGTTATGGCTCTTACCTAGATGTCCCCCAAAGCCTCAACGATCATAGAAGGGACTTTTCAGAGGTGGCTGGATTTATGGTGTGTAAATGTGGATTTAAGGTTTATGGGTAGGAATTAAGGAGTTGATAACTAAATTATTCCACTGATGGGTTCTGGGTGTGGATAATGGGAAGAGCCATTCTAGCTGTGGGGAACACCACCAGATGGCTAATAGCCTGAATTGAATAAAAAGGAAAAGAAGGCTGCCTCACTGCTTGCTGCCTTTTGCCTTCCTTGCCATGGACTTTCTCCTCTCTGATGCCTCTCTCCAGTGCCACCCTGCCTTGGAGCTAGGTGAATATGGACTTAAACCTCTACAAACTGTAAGCCAAAATAAAAATTTCCTCATTTAACTTTAGGTGTCAAGTATTTTGTCTCCAAAAGAGAAAAGTAACTAAGACAGATTTTGGTAGCAGGAGTGGAGACTTTGCTGCAACATGATCTAACCATGTGCTTCAGAAGCCTTTGGTATGACTTGTGGGAAGAGTTTGAAAAGGTTTGAAGATGTTGGCCAAAGAAGAATCCCTGGAATGCTATAAATCAAATTTGATGGGAGATTCTGGATGAAGCACAGAAGACCAGAATTTTGACTGCAGTGCAGGTGGGAAAGACCAGGGTCAAAAGGTTTCAATTGGGAAGACAAACCCCACTGCCAGACCACGTATGATATGCTCTAGCAGAAAATTCTTCTGCATTTTGCTCAGGTCAAGAGACTTTGCAGAAAAATGAGATTAAATATGATGGACTAATTAATCTGGTGGAAGAAAGTTCAAGGTCGTCTAATGTTGAGACAATGGCATGGGTACAGCTGGGGGGGCTCTTTGCCAGACCTATGTTGAGAATCAAGAGTAAAAGAATAATTTTAAAAAGTTTTGAGTTTTCCCAGAAAGAAAGCCAGTAACACTGTGGCCCGCAAAGATGGAACAAAGAAGAACTTGGTTGCTGAAAAGATTAGTAATAAAAAGCCAAGAATTTTCTTTTCTTTTTCTTTTTTTTTTGGTACCAGGGATCGAACTCGGGTCCTTGCACTTGCGTAGCAGGCAGCGAAACCACTGAGCTAAATCCCCAGCCCAAAGGCCAAGAATTTTCAATGAGGACAACAGAAAAGATGGCCTGAGAGCATCACAAGAACCAGGAGAACTCCTTCCTTTGCAGACTCAGAATTGCAAAGGTTAAAGATTCTGCTGAGAAGAGGGCCCCAGAGCACCATGTTCCAGAACGGTCATGGCCTAGAGAACTTATTCCAGGGGACTTGGGTTCATAGTGCTCAGCAGTACAACACTCAACACCTATAGTCAAGAGAAAAAGAAGCTATTGCTGCAGCTGATAGAAGACCTTGTTTTACATGGATGTGGAATAAAAGAGTTGTGGAGTCAGGAAGGCTTTCCTCCAGATTTTGAAAGACTGCCTGGAAGGGCAGGCAGTGTGCCCCTGGGAGGGCAGTATGTGAAGCTGTGTGAAGCCAAAAGTGCAATGGAGACTGCAGAAAATTGGAGAAGTCAAGAAATGGATTGTCTGGGGAAAGTTGCAAGGAGTGAGTAAAACTGATCCAATGCAGAAGCCATGGGAGCTAAAACCACTAACAGTGCCATAGGAGTGCAAACACTTCAGTCCTTTGGACATCAAATTTTGGCCATAGACTGCCACACATGCTGACATGAAAATACAGGATTTAATGTTTTTCCTGCCTGATTTTGGTTCCATTCCTTCTATCCTTCTCGTTGTACCTTCTGGAATGGGAATGTTCATCTTGTGCCATTGTAGGCTGGAAGTGTTTATTTTTCTCATCATTTGTTCAAGGGCTTGAGCTGTTTACCTTGAATCTCAGAGGAGACTTTGGCCTTGGTCTTTTCAGCAATACTGAAACAGTCCTTTGGCAACTCCTAGAGGTGGACTAAGTGCCTTCGGCATAGAGGGATGGTCGGGATTCTTTTTGGAGGCCGACGGCAGAAGGTTATGGCATGTATCTAAATATGCCTCCAAAGCCTCATTCTATTTCTCCTCTGCAATGTCCATCTGCCATGGCATCCTGTCTTGGAGCTAGTCCAAAATGGACTAAACCTCTACAAAGTGTGAGCTAAAAAAAACCCCTTTTCTCCTTTAACTCTGAGTATCAGGTATTTTGTCTCCACAATGAGAAAAGTAAAGAAGACAGGTAATGGAATCATCTGATACACAACTAAACAGGGTAATGGAAGCAATAATGAATATAATCCAGGAAGAAATAAGCATAGAGATAAATGAGGTATATAGAACCCTTAATAGACCAAGAGAATTTATCCACATTAGAGAATGCTCAAGGTATCAGGCGTCCATAACAGAGACAAAATTTTAAAAGCTGTTTGAGAAAAACAACAAATCAAATATAAAAGTAAAAAAATTACAATTATTGCAGACTTCTCAACACAGATCACATCATATTAAAATCTTACACACAGCAGCCATTCCACTGCTCCCAGGGCAGAGGAGGTGAGCCAATCAGAGTGCGCAGGAGAAGGCTCCCCAGCTGCTATTCCACTGCTCCCGGGGCAGAGGAGGTGAGCCACATGGGCACCAGTAGCACACTCCCCACGGTGAAAATGAGAAGACACATAAAAAAGCCTCAAGAACAGACTTCAAGATCACCTACAGCAACCCCAAAGGGAAATGAGATGCAACACTCTGATACTCAACCACCTGGACTCACTCAACTAGCAACAAAAGAGGATCTGGAAAAAATGAAATCAGAAATAATTTCTCAGATAACAGAAGAGATTGTGCCCATAGTGCAAGACATGATTAATAAATCTAGAGGGGACACAGATAAAAAAATAGAGGAGCTGAGGAACATAATGGAATATGAACACAGGAAACAAATGAAATCCATAAAGCAGATACAAACATATCCAGGAGATTAAAAACTCCATTGAAAGTTTACTCAGCAGAATGAACCAATGTGAGGACAGAATTCAGATAAAGAAGATAAGATTGCAATTAGTGACCAGGAAGAGAAAAATTGCTTTAAAATTGTAAGGAACCACGAGAAATTAATCCAGAAGTTGCTAGACAATGCAAATAATAACATAAGGCTGATTAGAGTCAATGAAGAAACAGGAGAGAGTGCAGATAATATAAAAAAACTGTTCACAGAAGTGATGGCATAAAACTTTCCAAGCAGGTGAAGAGAACTTAACATACAGATAAGTGAGGCATATAGGACTCTAACTAGCCTTGATCAAAAAAAATCTACAGATAGGCATATAATAGGATTCCAGAAACCCAACAGAAGAACAAAATTCTACAAACAATGAGAGAAACGAAACAAATCACATACAAAGGAAAATCCATCAGAATCACAGCAGACTTCTCAATGCAAACCCTCAAGGCAAGAAGAGCTTGGAGTGATGTATTTCAAGCCCTAAAGGAAAACAGCCTCCAACCCAGATTGATGTACCCTGCAAAACTATCTTTCAAAACTGATGTAGAAATAAGATACTTGCATGATAAACAGCACCTTAGGAACTCCATGAGTACCAAGCCAGTACTCCAAAAAATTTTAGACAATATCCTAAAAAAAGACAAAGAGGATCACAACCCCAGGAAGCCCAGCAGAATGAATCCATTGGGGATGACAAATTAAACGCAAAGGGCGAGAATCCAACAAAAAGTAATGACAAGGCTTTTAGAACTTTTGACTTCATCTCCCTAATCAGTGTATAATTCAATCTTGTTATTGTACTGATTAGTATTTTTCTGATTCTAGTGTTACACACCTTTCCTTGTGCTGTACTGACTATTTACCATCTTCTTGTGTCTACTTTTTAATTGGGTTGTCTATTAATGAGCTCTAAGAGTTCTTTATATATTCTGGTCATAAGTTATATCCATTGTAAATATGGTCTAAGGGCTACTTTTTATTTTAACGATGTCATTTAAAGTTCTAAATTTTGATGGAATCTCATTTATCAAGTTTTTTCTTTTATATGTTTTTTGTATCCTAAGAAATTCTTGTCTACCCTAAATTCATGAACATTTTCCCTTATAATTTGTTCTTAAAAGCTTTATGGTTTTAGTCTTTCATATTTAGGTTCATAGATCCTTTCAAGTTATTTTCATGTATGGAAAAAAAGGGTTAAGGTTAATTTTTTATATACAGATACTAGGTGTTCTAGTACCGTTTGCTGAAAACACTATTTTTTCCTTGGCTCTTGAATTGAGTTTATATTCTATAAAATGTTAATGCTAAATAATCTTTCAAAACTCAGTGGACCATATATGCGTGGTTCTATTTCTAGATACTTTGTTTTATTCCAACAATCTGTATGTCTTTCCTTACACCAATACTGCCTTGATTACTGCAGCTTTAGAGGGAGTCTAAAATTAGGTACTAAAAATCTTCCAACAGTGTTTTTTTTTCCTTTTCCTTTTTACTTTTCTAGCTCCTTTGTACTCCTACATAACTTTCAAATTTCAATATCCAATTTTTCATTTATAAGAAGTATACATAGACCTGAATTTTATATATACCTTGTTTTCTAATCCTGCTAAATTTCAAGTTCTAGGGGCTCCTAAAGATTTCTTAGTATTTTCTGTGTAGATGATCATTTCATCTACATATAAAGATTTTGCTTCTATATTGCCAATCCTATCCTAAATGTGTCATTTTATTGCCAGACTATTTTGGTTTGGACCTATGTTTCAATGTTTAATGGACAGATGAAAAGGAGGCATATCTGCCCTTTTTCTCCACCTGAGGGAGAAAGCACAGTATCTTTTCCATTCATATAAGGTGTTTTTGCTGGAAGTATGGAGTACCTGTCTTTGATCTGTTGAGAAGGTTCTGTTCTACTTCTAGTCTCCTGATAGCTTTGACCATGAACAGCTGTAGAATTTACTCCGATACTTTTTCTCCAACTAGTGACAGGATCATATGGCTTTTTCCTTTCCTCTGTTAAAGTGATGACTTTTGGGGGTGGATCTTCCAATGCTGAACCAACACTGCCATCCCTATAAGAAAACCACTTTCTACATCCTGCCAGATCTGACTTCTAAGAGTTTTTTTTGTTAAACAAATTTCTATCTATGTTCAGACTTTTTTCTTCTATTATCTTTATCCAGTTTTAGGATTAGCAGAATGTTGATTTCCTAAAATGAGGGGAGAAGTGTTCCTGCTTTTTTCTGCTTTAAATGTTTGATATAATTTATCAGTTAAAATGTTTATGAGCCTGCTGTTGTCATATAGGTAGGTTTTCAAGCTAGGAATATACTTTCTTTAAAAGGTGCAATTCAAATTTTATATTTCCTCCAAGGTTAGCTTCATTAACTTGTCTTCCAAGGTATTTCTTAGAAGTTGTCAAATTTATTTCAAAAAAGTTTTTTTTTTGTAATATGCTTTCTATATCCTTTTAAATTCTGTAAAATATGTGGTAATGTCTCCTAGATCTTGATATTGTGTATTTAAAAATGTATAATTGATATTGTGTAACAAGAAGAAAAGGTCTAAAGGAGCAGGGGAAATGGGAGGGGTAGGGGAAAGGAAAGAAGGGAAGAGAAAAAATATGAGAAAAGGAAAAAAATGGAAACAAAATCTTTGCAAATAGGGAAGGGTGGAGGGGGTGAAGGGAGAGCAGAGGAAGGGGAAAAAAATAAGCACCAAGATACTCATGTAATGGTACAAGATCCCAATGATGAATGTAACTGTATTTCATACCTAAAATGTACCAATAAACTTAATGGGGGGAAAAAATCTTACGCGCAGCAAAGGAAATCAGCAACAGAGTGATGAAGCAACCCACAGAAAGTGTGAAAAAAAAATTGCTAGTTATTCATCAGAAAAAGGACAAATATCTAGAATATATAAAGAACTCCAAAAATTAAGACTAAATTTAATGATCTAATAAAAAACAGACATCTGAAATTAATATACGCATCTCAGAAATGGCAAAAAAATACATGAAAAAGTGTTCAACATCTCTGGCCATTCAAGAAAGTCAAATTAAAATAACTCAGATTCCATTTCACTCCAGAAGGAATAGCTATATTCAAGAAATAAAATAACATCAAATGTTGAAGAGGTAAGGAAACAAGAAACCCTTCTTTATTGTTGTTGGGAAAATAAACTGGTATGACCATTAAGAAAATCAGTATGAAGTTTCCCCAAAACTAAAAACAGAAATTCTATTTGGCCCAGCTATTCTCTTACTAGGTATCTTCTTGAAAGAGTTAAAGATATTCTATTACAGTGACACATGTATACCATGTTTACAGCGGCACACTTTTTAACAGCTAAATCTTGGAAGCAAATTAATTGAGTATCAACAGATGAATGGGTAAAGAAAATGTGTCTCTAGGGCAAGGGATTTATGTCAGTGGTTCTGCTCCCTGCCTCACAAGCACAAGGTCCAAGTTCGATCCCTGGTACCAAAAAAAGAAAAAAGAAAAGAAAATGTGTATCTATACACAATGGAGTACTATTCTGTCATAAATAAGGATAAACTTGAGTCATTTGTAGGAAAACAGATATATCTTGAGAGTATACTGCTAAGTAGATCAGAAACACAAGCTTAAGTATCACACAACTTCTCTTGTATGAGAACCCCATTATTTTATGAATGAAGTGCAAAATAAAAGACAAAAATAGAAAATAGCAAGATGAATCTTTGGTATATGGAAAGGGAACTAAGAAGTAAAGGGAGGAGATAGTGAGGGTGAAAAATGAGATTTTTTTTTTTTTAAAGGGGCAGGTGGGGTTGTGAAGTCCTTCTGTACATGAACCAAGTCCCCATGAGCAGTGTGATCGGCAAGTACTATGAACACACATATATATAAAGGAATGAAGCAGTCCAAACAATGTAGTATGAGGAAGGGGGCAAAGTGAAGGAGAAAGGGAAAGGGAAGAGGAACGGGAAGGGAAAGGGAAAAAGGGAAGTTTTTATAAAAAGGAATTTAGATAACTAATGTGCATGTACAAACTCTCCACTCTACACTATAAAATGCAGCAATAAAAAAATAAAAAGTCCAAAAAATAAGGTGATAATTTTATTTCTCTAATTACAATGTGTTTTATTTTCTATAAATCTGCTTAAATTTTTAAAATTTAATAATGTGTAAGTACTTACAAAACATGTAACAGTACCTAACAAACAGGTAGCTATAAAAGTAGTATGTTTTATTAACATGGGAAGGGACAGAGAGAAGGAAAACAAACTTACTCTCAGTGATTCCTGAAAGGAGGAGGCCTGGTACTGAGCATATTTAGCAATTGTGGTAAGAGATGTATTACTTTCATAACGCCAGATTTTCTTTGTTCCAGTGGGATCCCAGTTTTCATCTGCTGGTTGTAACAACTGTGTCCTTACTTCTACCACATGTTCATTGTTAGCTGCTACCAAAGTTTTGGTAGAGAAAAGTCCAAGATCTTCATAAATAAATAAGTTTTATTAATAAATAAAATTGTATTCAATAATTTCAATGTATTTTATAAACATATTTATGGCATTCCAGTGACTCTTTAATCAGATAGTTCTGAGTCATTTACTATCAAATTTGCATTGCAGTCCCAGATTTAATAATCATGATGTGTGTGTGTGTGGTTTATAAGCAGTATCAAGTATTCTGCATATTTTATATTTGAAACTTTATGATATAATCTAAATTCCTCATGTTCCACAACAAATTTTAAATAAAAGTAAAATTCCACCATAGAAGTTGCCAATAACCAGGATTTTTGCAACATATGCTTAAAGATATGAATGCCTATTTAAAAATATGCAAAATTTTAAAAGCATTAATAAGAGACATAGTAAAAGAGGGGTTAAAGGAAAAAGGTAGCTATAAAGACAGGCAAGAGAAATAGATACAGTGACACAAATAACATTAAAATACAATTTCAAAAGGCTGAGACTAAATTGAGTTCTGAGAATTGAGTTCTAGTGTTCTAAGTTTAAAAAATCATAAAAGAATGAAAAGTTAGATAACAGGAAGCAGGGAGACAGGCCCTTCTTAAATGGGAAGGGGCTCCAGAGATGGGGTAGAGAAATTGTTTGCGAAGCCAATGAAAGAAGGAATTAAGATATGCTATGTACATGTACCAACTCCACACAAGGAATGTAAAAATTATGTACTCCAAATGTGTAATAGTGAAAATTTTTTCAAGATTAAAAAAAAGTTCAGCTTTTTTTTTTTAAGCTTACCTAATTTAAGAGCTCCAGCGAGGCCACGTATTACTGTAACAGGGTTTTTTGGATTTATACAAAATTGATGTAATGGTGGAAAGAAAGCATCACGTTTACTTTCCAACTGTAAAGTTAAAATTTTTTTTAGGACTCAAGAAAATGAATAAACATTATAAAGCAAATCTGAATCATATCTTCATCAATTACACAGTTTAAAAGTTACGATGAGTCTTATTAGAACTGTATAGCTACCTATTACAGAATTTAATCATTAGTACATTCAAAAACCTGTGCAGATAATAAATTTAAAAATCATATGGAAATGAGGTTGATGGAAAATAAAACACAAGTTTCCAAAACAAAAAAATCATAAAAATCACATCAATTTCTCTTTTAAAAATTAACTGTACATTTGATACTTTTAAAAATATTACTTATATCACACAAATGTTCATATAAAATACTAATATTTCAGTTATTCAAGTATTTCCTAAGAGTATTAATCAAGAGTAATTTCATTACTTCTTGAGTAAAAGAGATGGGAGGTCTGTAACTTAGAAGTTTTAAATCAGTGTTTTCAAAATGAATACAAAAATTTAAAAAGGATTAATAAGGACAAATTTCATTTCTTTTTTTTTTTTTTTTTTGGTACCAGAGATCCAACTCGAGTCCTTGAGCTTGCAAGGCAAGTGACGGAACCACTGAGCTAAATCCCCGGCCCAAATCTCATTTCTTATATTTATTCCTTCACAG
The DNA here is from genome assembly GCF_053883595.1 of Heterocephalus glaber. Classification (NCBI taxonomy): domain Eukaryota; kingdom Metazoa; phylum Chordata; class Mammalia; order Rodentia; family Bathyergidae; genus Heterocephalus; species Heterocephalus glaber. The sequence continues at coordinate 1,391,913 of NW_028258189.1, forward strand.
TTTTGCTTAAGAGGTTTATTTTCAAGTCAGTATCAACCTTCTTTTGTTGTTTTGGTTTTTTTTCATTTCTTAAGATACAGTCTTGTTCTATAGTTCAAGTTGGCTTTAAACTCTTCTCCCAAGAGCTGGAAATACAGGTATGCACTATCACGCTCAATTCCAACCCTCCATATAAAAGTGAAGTATCAACAAATTTTAACTGGATAAGAGATTAATATAAAATCTGGAAAACATTTTAAAAAGCCTAATTTCCAAAATCTTCTCATACATACAAGTTCGTTCTTAGTATTAGATCTTATGCTTCTTGGATTTTGTTCATTTATGCCTTAGGAGGAGAATAGAAAGGACAGCACAAATTCTTTGGGAGAAAAATATGAACATTATCTTGTTTAACTCATTTTTACTTTCTGTATCAAATGTCCATATTGCTGAGATGTAAAAATAGTACTTAATTTCACATTAAAATTTTTTTTTATTTTTTTGAGACATGGTCTTGCTATGTCCTTCAGGCTAACCTTGAACTCACAATATAGCCTAGGCTGGTCTCAAACTCCCAGGGATTCTCCTGCCTCAGTCCCCCAAGTGCTGGGATTATAGGCAGGTGGCACCATGCCTGGGCACACATTAAAATTTTAAAAGACCTATCTAAATTAATGTTAAACGTTTAAATAACAAGCTCTCATCACTTTCACATTCTCAGCTATCTTTCTGAAAGCAGAAAAATTCTTTTATTATAAAAACATAAATTGACTGAAATTTTACTGTCCAACTAGAAGATCAAAGGATGTAGAATTTAGAATGTGTTTACCAAAAGCTCATATTGGAACAAGTATCTCTAGAAAATCATCAGTAAATATTTGGCAAGAGATTAAAAAACTTTTGTTCACAAGATACTTTTTCATACACCAATGGCAAACAAACTTTTCTGTCAGAAGATAGAAAATACTATTTTATAGACTACATTTTTCCCCTTCACAATCAGTTAACTCTAAGTGCAATCAGAAAAACAAAAATCTTTAAATGGCGAGGGCTGTGTTCCAATAAAATGTTACCGAAAAAAGATGATGGAGCATCATTCAGAAAGTACTACTCAGGTGTCATCTCTTGGAATATACATGTATTTATGAAATATTCAATCAGTGCAAAGAAATTTTTATTTATAGAACATCTGTATGGACATAAACATATATCTATCTTCTAAACACAAACAAGTTGTGACAAATATTTGATTTATTTCTTTTTAACTAATTGAGACTCACATAAATACTAGGTGTAGGTGGATTCAACTTCTCCTTTGGCAAAGGAGGGTATGGCGAAGCTGGAGGTCTTGGAGGTGGACATTTATCCAACAAAACGTGACTACTGGACAAGCCATTTTGACCTAGATTCCTTTTTAAACATAGAAAAAGACACAGAAAAAAAAATCAGCTATGTATTTATTTTGAAAACAGAAAAAAAAACCCTAAACTAACAGTTAGGGATTGCGTGTTAGGAATTTACCAAAACATAATCACTCTTAAGATATTGAGATTAATTCAATAAAAAAGAGAATGGCTGATAATTTCAGGAAATACTTTTGATTTTTTTCTATCATTGAACTAAAGGAAATATACTCTAGAGTTGACATGAATTATTGGTAAAATTCCTCTTACTCTTTACAAGTACATAAGTTATTTTCCTACCTCAAGAAAAAATATCATTTCTATTTTTCTAACATATTTTACCCTTAAATTTTCTTAATTAAATGTTAGAATAGCTGACCAAAAAGTTTATAAATAATAACTATAAAAGTCTACACATTGTAAAATTCCAAAATATCTTTGTTAAAGCATGTAAATGCAGAAAGTTCAATAGTTTCATAATATTAAAACTGCTTTTGGGCCAGAGATTTAGTTCAGTGGTTTCGCCACCTGCCGCACAAGCGCAAGGACCCAAGTTCAATCCCCAGTACCAAAAAACAAAACAAAAACTGCTTTTATATATATAATTACCTACCTAATATTTAGGAGGATTCCAAAACTGACAACTTATATATTTTTAAAAGTAATGTATTCTCAGTATTCATTCTCCTATTGCAAATAATATCATTTAAGGTTGTGTGGAAAAATTTTTATCTTTAGTGAAAAGTGTATTTGCTAAATTATAAATTCCTAAAATGAGTAAAAATTACTTACTTGAAGATCTATTAAACTAACATCATTACAAATTTCTATGGAAATAACAATGTAGGAATGTTTATATGTTTAGAAAAATCTCTTCAAGTATGAAAATGTTAGAAATAAAAGGATTCTCCTACCTGTTAGAATCTAAGTAGGAAGCTAGAAATTTAATTAGAGCTAGTAATATAAAGAAACTAATATATACTTTTTCACAAAGTAGAAATATGTAAGTTTTTTTCCCTCTAAAAATATATTCTATCCAACCTTAACACAAAAAAATTGCCAAGTATACAACAGGGGCTGTCTTCTGAATGCCCCAAAACTGTTCAAGAGAAATAATGAAACTTTACTACAAAAATCCAAAATTGGAACAAAATGAAGCTAAAAAAAGAGTGTAAGAACGATTGTTTACCCCATGTAGTATTTTACTTAGTACAGAAATCCAGCCATATGTAAAATTTATTTTTAAATATCTTAAATATAGCTTACTTATATCTGCTTTCACATTTACCCATACTGTTTAATATACACATGAATGACACTCTGTAGATAAACTCATCAATAACAATTCTTTCCTCATGGAATTCCTTAACCAGGTAATATTACATTCTAACACAGATGTTCCTTTCCATTTTTCTGAACTTTTTTTTCTTTTTGGTACCAGCGATTGAACTTGGGACCTTGCGTTTGCGAGGCAGGCGGTGGAACCACTGAGCTAAATCCCCAGTCCTATTTTTCTGAACTTTTAAGATTCCTGCTAAGCCAGGAATGACATTATCAAGTGACAATTGGTTCCCACATACTGTCATTTCCCATCTGACTCTCTCTCTTAAGGTTCAGAATAATTTTATCCCCAGCTTTTGTAATCCAAAGTTTTAAATTCTTTCTCTTCTTTCTACCTCTCTCTTTCCCCCCCTCCCCATTTTCTGATACAGCTTTCAGTAACAAACTAAATTTTAAACTACATTTACCTACTGAAATAACACTTGCACCTACAAAAAAATTACAATATTTTCAACACTTGTATAAAATTATGCACTTCCAGTAAAGCAAAAATTCTTTTAAAACTTTTAAGCCAAAAATAAATCTTTAAGTACATATTTTTCACTTGGAGGTGAATGTTTACAAATCCTCAAAAGTAGAATAAATTCCTTAGGCCATGAAGAAATATAAGATACCAGTTTCACTTAATTATAATTTTTGCACAAAGCTTAATCTTCATTATTACTCCATTATTGTTTCCACAAGCACCAATCTATATAAAAATAACAAAATCTAGATTCATCTTAGAAGTATATCAGTTAATAAACATTTTATAGCTAACTTATAATGGCTTCTAATAAAATAATCTAAGACAGGGCATAAACAACTTTTAGGTACAGCAACACAGAAATTCCAATTTTAGGAGGAGATTTATGTAATCATCAGACAAAGATGTCTTTAAATTTGAAATTTAGAAGCTGGATTGAAATAAAATAGTCAAGATAGGTTAAAAATAATGTTTAAATTGGACACTTGTGGGATATTTGCCTTGTCACTTAATTTTTATCTAAATCCAGAAGCTGTTTATTAAAAATATACTTCTCACTTTTGATAAGGTATAACCACAATTTTCAAACCTACTAACGCTCCTTATGAAACTATTTATTTTAGATATGTAACTAGGTCTTTTGCAATATTTAAGAAAAAATAGTATTTCTACTTTTAAAGAAAAAATCATATTCCATGTCTTCTGATCTGATCAGTGTTCAACTATTTTTACTTTTTAATAAACTTTCCCATACTTACCTGCATGCCTTCAGAACTTCTGCTGAACCAGAATATATGCATACAGACATTGATGGTATGATCTGAGGACTACTCTTGTGGCTAATTACAGGCAAATCTACTTTTGTAGAGATCTGTGAATTCTCCAGCCCTTCTCCATTAATTGCGTGTGACCCACTGTTAGTACTCTTAAGGCTAGTAACACTGGGTGTGTTTGTCTGCTCAGTGGACTTTGGAGAAGGTGTTGCTGTGGAAATGGCTGACGAAGGTGAAGACACAACAGAATTATCAGTCTTTGTATGAATAGTTGTACAAATATTACTGACTTTGTCACAGGTTCCACTACCCATATTGTCATTGGCTTCTCCCATCAACAAGGCAGAGAGCTGAGGATTGTCTGCAATTATTAAATTTGGTGATGTAGAACCTCCATGGTTATGACCAGAAATACCAACTGCTGTGACTTGATGGACAAGCTTAGAAAGTCTTTTGACACCAGCACAACTATTAGATGCTTTTCCAGCATGCCTATTTGTTTCAGACGCCAAATATCTATTTCCTAAAGGCTTGCTCTCTTTGGTAAAGGTAATGCCTTCTTGTGCACCTGAGGTAGCAAGGTGAGAGGAGAGGTGACTGGAAACATCACCCTGTGGTGCTGAATTTCTAGGCGGCTTGTGATGTCCATTCTGATTCTGAACGCCAGTGCTAGCTGCCTGGAGACACTGTGCAGAGCCAGCAGAAAATAGAGGTTGTTCATCATTAGATCTTGCCAAATGTGAACTTTGATCTTTAGGAAGCCCCTAAATTTTTTTTAAAGAAACAAAGGACACTGATTTAGAAGTTGTATCAAAATCAAAATCCACACACAGAACAACATCGATAATTAAAATATTAAATTAGAGCAAACTCATCAAAAATAAACAACTCAATGTGAAACATAATCCAAATTCTAAAGTTGTTTCTTCCCATTATTAACAAAGTGTTTAGTATTCTTTGAGTAAATAATCTACCCTGATGATTAAAATGACTACTATATTTATTAGTTGCCCAAAGCATTTCTTACAGAAAGTTTAAAACTTTCAAGTGTTCAATTATAATATCATACATTTTCTCCAAAGAAAAATATACCTAGAGTTTAAATGCGAAAACATACAAATCAGCATCAACAAAGTCATAAATACACAAACCAACTTAATTTATAGTAAGCTTAATATACAAAGTGTACATATTAAACTTTAAAAATTATTAGTAAACCTGTAATGCAGACCTAGCAAAAATCCTCAAAAGCAAAAATAGTAAATTTATAAAGATATTTTTAAAAAAGCTATCAATTTCAACATTCCTGCCCCTACCTATGCAAAGTCCTTTTGCTTTCAGGTAAAACTGGAATTTGTCAGTAATAAACTCTAAGTAAGTAATAAACTCTAAGTCAGTAATAAACTCTAAGTAAGAAACATGCTCATTAGTTATTTAAACATCAAAGTGACTTAATCCTCTCTCTGTTGACATGCCTCAAATCATGTTCTGTGAACACAACACAATGTTTCTAATCAGAAAAAAATATGTATAATCTTTAAAACTGGATACATTTCAAAAATGACACAAAAAGAGTCCGGTTTGGTAGTGCAACCTGTAATTACAGCTATTCAGGATGGGAGGAGGTAGGAAGATTGCAAATTCCAGCCCAGTCCAGGCAATAAAGCAAACCCTATTTTAAAGTATAATCTTTTCTAAATAGAATTAAAAAAAAAAAAAGATGCAGCTCACCCCTTCCGGGACTAATCTCCAATATCCCCACAGAAAAAGAGGAAGAAGAGAAAAGGAAAACGGAATCCATAAAAACAAGTGTCCCGATGGAAATTTATGCTAAATGGTTAGAAGAAAAGACCCACCCTTGCCATAATTTAGATAAAATCCTTTTTTTAGATAGGTGTCATTTTGTCAACGTATAGTACTCAACAAAAAGTATATTCACAATCATCCAAATTCACTCTAAAATAATCAAAATAATCCAATAGGTAGGGCTGGGGGTTTAGCTCAGTGGTTTCGCTGCCTGATGTACAAGCACAAGGACACGAGTTCGATCCCTGGTACCAAAAAAAAAAAATTGTGGGTTCATCTCTTGGGCCAGGGATTTAGCTCAGTGGTTCTGCTGCCTGCCTTGCAAGCGCAAGGACCCGAGTTCCATCCCCGGTACCAAAAAAGGAAAACAAAATTCAGAAAAAATAGAAAATGACCAATTTTCAACCAAAATTGAATGAATGTACAAAGAAGGTTATATCCAAATATATCCAAAAGAACAAGGCCCAAAATGATGAAAAGCTGATACATATCTAAGAAAGTCATTAAAGCTTTTTTTTTGTTAAGTTTTTTGAGAAAGGGTATTACAATGACGTTTACACTGGACTTTGACTCATTATGTAGCCCCTGCTAGTCTCAAACCCTTGGCAATCCTCCTGCCTCAGGCCTTCAAGTGCTGGGATTACAGGTGTGTGCCACCATGACAGTCAGCTACTCATTAAAACTTAAAATAATCACAAAAGGAACTAATCAAACTGCTAAATCTGAAGATAAAAAGGAAATCCAAAAGGAAGAAAATACTAATCATAATTTTTAAAATGTGACTCACACTGCTCAACAGCAAATTATTGGAACTGACAAAGTCAAACACACCAAATAAATAAAATGCCAAATAAGACATCTATGTCAAGTGAAAGTATATGGAAAAAGCAAACTTGAAATAAACACAGTCCCCCAAAAAACAACTATTGGCAATTATAACAGCAATAAAATAGTGTCAGAAATCATCTAAAACAAATAGTAACTTAGCTTCTCAAGAAGGAATACCACTGAAAATATCTAAAACACTGTGTATAAAAAACTGTGCCTATCTTTTTCTTTTTAAAACAGAAGAATATTTACAGTAGTTAAAACACACAAAAATATTGTACTTAGAACTTTCAAAGTAGTAATACACATGGCAAAAAAATCATAAAGAGAAAACAGATGTTATTTTATATATTATTAGAAAATTTCAAATAGCTACATACAAAAGATTTATTTAACAACACACATTAAGTAGTAAAAAGCAAGAAAACAACAATAACATTACAAGAAAAGTAATGGAAAGAGAACAATGAGTAAGGCAGCAAGTGGAAAACCAATCCTCTTATAGTGCATACAAACAGACTGGATATTCTGATAAAGGACAGAGATTTTTAAACAGGGAAAAAACCCCACCAAGTTCCAATCACAGTAAAGAGTTGCATCATAGAGAGAATATGTCTGAGGAAACAGGTCCTTAGGTAATATTGTTGTGTGAGCATGATGGAGTGTATTTCTGTAAGTTAAGATGACTACAACTTCACTAAACAACACCATTTCATGTGAACAGTGTCTTTTATGTTGGCTGATACAGTTTCATGTAACCTGCATTATATGCTTAGTTCACAGCTGGCTGAAACATCATTAGTCAGCACAAGACTATATGCAAGACATTCTTTATCTTCAAATACACAGGAACATTCAAAGTAAAGGTATTTAAGATACAATGCAGCCAGCAACAGCCATAGAGTTTCAAAGGTAATATTAGTACCATACAAAATATTAAAGAAAACACATACTAAAGAAAAAAAGGAAAAGAGAAACTACAGACATTTATAGCTACATGAATGCACATTAAGGATATACTGTCAAGTGACATAAAGAGGAAACACATGTAAATACTTACTAGTTTCTCTGGTGTGAAAAACTAAAAGTGTAAATAGGATTGAAATGTATAATTGGTAACTGTAATAGGAAGAAAAGGTCTAAATGACTAGGGGAATTGTGAGGGGTAGAGAAAAGGAAAGAAGAATAAAGAAAAAATATGAGAAAAGGAAAAAATGGAAACAAAGTCTTTGTAAATAGGGAAGGGTGGAGGGGGTGAAGGGAGGGCAGGGGAATGGGGAAAAAGTACAAACCAAGATATATCATGCAAAGGTACACCATCCCAATGACGAATCTAAGTGTATTGTATACCTAAAATGTACCAATAAACTTAAAAAAAAAGAAAAAGAGGAAAATTTCACAATGGAAAAAGTCACTACTTCAGGAAGATTTTAGAAACAACAAATATGTACCAAATAACAGATACCAAAGTATATTACACAAAACCTTACAGATTTGAAAGGATTATATAATTCAACAGTACTATAGATTTCAAGGGATGACATTCAAATAGTTGATAGCATATAATCAAAAAAAATAAGGAAGAATAAGAAAGCTTCATCTCTGTTGTATTATTTACTTTCCCACTGCTGACACAAAATACCTGACACCTGCAATTTAAAGGAGAAGTTTATTTGCCTCACAATTTCAGATGATTCAGCCCACAGCTGCCTGGCTCCATGGAAAACAAGGCATGAAGAAGGTCATGATGGAAAGGAGAGCTGCTCACTCCCTAGCAGCTAGCAAGCAGACAGGGAAGGAAGGAGAGGAGGACAATATACCCTTCCAAGTCACACCCCAAGAGACCTGACTCCTAACTAAACAGCTATAAACTCAATGGATTCGTCTCCTGGTGAAAATAGCACCCTCATGATCCAGTCACCTTCCAAACACCCACCTTGAAATGTATGACATCGATCAATTAACCTATAATACATAGAACACTACTCTTTTCAAGAACTAAAGAACAAATTCACATATTTTCAAATTCTAATGGAATAACATCAATTATAGGTCAAGCAAGGAGAAAATTTAAAAATATGCAGTATATTCCCTAAACAAATGGGTTATCCATAAATCAGCAAAAAACAAAATCTAATCAATACATATGTGCAAATAAAATGAAGCTTAAAAATATTTCAAGGGGCAAATTAAAAAAGTAAGAAAATCCTGAGTTTGATCCCTGGTACCAAAACAAAGCGGGTGTTGGGACTTAGCTCAATCGGTCCAGGGCCTGCCAGGCTAGCGCAAGGTCCAGAGTTCAATCCCCAGTACCAAAAAAACAAAAAAGTAAGAAAAGGAACTGGAAAATACCTGGCATTTGATGAAAATGAAAATATGTCATAACAAACTTACATTCAAACAAACATTTAAAAGATTCCTTGCAGATTTAAACATTTCTGTCGTGGGAAGAAAGGTTTCAAAATCACCAGAGTAAGCAATTATCCTCTTAAGAGGTGAGAAGAGGATATAAAAAAAAAATGTAAATATGAGAGAAACAATAACACTGGTCCACAGAAAGCTCACTAAACTAGAGAACAGGAAAAAAAGTATAACATAATCTTTTTTTTTTTTTTGTACCAGGGATCGAACTAGGATCCTTGCACTTGTGCACCACGCAGTGAAACCACTGAACTAAATCCCTGGGCCAACATAATCTTTTTTTAAAAAACACTTAATATTAAGTGAAACAAACTGGACAATAAAGATAAAATATTGCATTGTCTTTCTTCTATAAGAAATCCAAAGTAAAAACAAAGAACAAACTACAAAATAATATGAAGTAAGGAGCTAAGTCTTTCTCAATGGGAATAAAGAAATAGAGGGGAGGTAGAAAAGGGGATGAAAAAAGGACTTACGTTACATACATCTACCAACTCCATCGAGTTAATGTGAATGATACATACTGCAAAAAAGGAAAGACTATGAGGACATGGGTGGAGGGGTAAAGAAGAGAAAGTTAAAGGGAATACAAAAGACATGAAAAGGCATTAAATATATGTACCACTCTTCACAAAAAATATCAACTTTATATTCCACAAACATGGGCTAAAAAAGAAAATGAGATTAAAAAATAAAACTAACATCACTTAAAATATTGCTTCAAAGAATTTAAATATGTCATCTTTTAAAATGGTTTAAAGTGGTTAGAGTTAGAAAAAATTTTAGTACAGAAAAATATTTTGCAAATTAAATGAACAATTTACCCCTTTATATAATAATTCCACTCCTAGGCACAGAAAAAAACAATATATCCACAAAGACTATTAGAGAGGTATTCATAATTGCATATAATACTTAAAATAACTTAAAGGTAGGAAAAACTCCAAAGAGCTCAGAGAAAGGGGGGTTAAAGGATTAGGATAATACTCTTGTTTTGGAGACAGATGCTGGTAGCACCAAACCACAAGCACTGCCACTTGCTGCAGTACTTTTTCTATTTTTTTTCTTCTTCTTCAAGACAACAGGCTCATATTGTCATTCAAGCTGCCATTGAAAGTACTCTGGGGCAAAACCTGAACTCAAACTCAAAAAGATCCTTCTGCCTCAGCCGTTCGAAGAAGAGGATTTCAAAATTCTGCCACCACATCCCAGCTTCTGAATGCAGCTCGATGGACCTCCCTCAAATATTTAATCAAACATCCCACTCTCAATGACAGCAGCCTTCTGTTGCCTTCCTATTCATACCATTACTCCTCTGTTCAGTCGCAGGTACATTTTCCTACGACATACTTTTCAACTCACCATCTAACATTGTACAGTGTTAATTTCTGGTCCATGTCAGTTTTCTTAGCTGACTAAAACAGAGATTAGAGGCATTTCCTGTTTAATGCCTGGAGCTTTGAATATGACACACGTAGTATTTATATGATACTCAGTAAATACTACTGTAAGAATTAAAAAGCTAACAGTCTATATAAAACCTTGTTCCTGACACCATTTGATGACTAAGCTTAAATTTTGTTTTCAGTTGTGTGTGTGCGTGTGTGTGTATGAGCGATGGTTTTCTGTGACAACAGAGTTTAAGAGTGAGGGACTAGTTTACGTGGTGGAGGAAATTTCTAGGGAGCAGAGCATCCCCGCAGTGGCATGGATATTACAGGCTTTTAGCCACGCTTACACTGAGACTAGGGAACAAAGCTCGGAGCAGAAAAGTTGGGAAATCTTGCTGTTTGGGCAGAAAAGAAGTACATGTAAAGGAACAGCCCAGCTTAGGCATATGCAACTTCTAAGGGGATTAATACCATTAAAAGGAAGCTGAATGGATGTCATGGTACACATCTGTAATCCCAGCCCTCTGGGAGGCTGAGGCAGAAAGATTCCAAGATCAATCCCACCTGGACAATTTAGCAACACCCTGTCTCAAAAAGGGCTGGGGATAGAGCTCAATGTGAAGGTCCTGGTTTCAATCCCCAGTACCTCCTGAAAAGAAAGAGGAGGAAGAGGAAGGAGAAAAAGGTGAGAGGGACAGGGAGGAGAAGTGGGGTGGAGGAGAAGTGGGGTGGAGCAGAAGAACAAGGAGTGTGCCACGCACTTTACACAAGGACATAGGAAAACTCACCAGAGGGAACATCAGGAATAAGCAGAGCCACAGCTATCACAGGCTCAGAAATAGAGAAAACAGATTGGTTTCAAAGTGGTTTCAAAGGCCTTCCTGGACAGGACAGAGTATTTTGAAAAGAGAGCCTGAGGATGCTCTGCATTTCCAAAAGTACCTAATTATTCTCTCTGGATTTGTCTCAGCTGTCACAGGCCTCAAAAAAAAGGGGCACTACAGTGTTGGCTCCAGCAGGCTTGGGTACAGGTAAGACCCACAAGTAGGACCTGTGGTGTCAACATGATCCATGCATACAAAATGTAAGATGTACAGGGGGGGTCATGGAAGTTTCTACTGAGATTTCAGTGGAAAGGCATGGGGAGCAAGACTGCAGTCTGTGAAAGCACCCTCCTGGCAGGGGGATTAATGAAGCTGTGAAAGTGAAGCCAAACCTTTGAGGGAGACCCCAGAATTTAAGAGATAATAGGAATGTGGAAAACCTGCCAAGGGAGCAGCAGGTTTAGCCCAAGAGAAAGGCAGAGTTAGCCCAAGAGAAAGGCCATAGGGACTTCAGATAAGCAAGACCCAAGAGGGTCCTTCCAAGTTTTGTTCTTCCTCTGGTCCAACCCTTCATTTCCATGCCTCTATTCTACCTTTTTGGAATGTTGATGTTTAACCTGTGCCACAGGATCTTGGAACCATATTAACTTTTGTTATGATTTTCACAACAGCTCACCGATGAGTTTCCTTTCAGTCTCAGAGGGGATTCTGAACTGAACTTCTAAGAATTCTGGGACAGCTGCAACTTTTGGAATTCTGAGAGGTGGTCTGCATGCATTTTTGCATTGTGAGATGAACCTGAATCTTTGGAGAAAGGAAAAAGAATGCTACAGTTTCAAAAGAAGTATCACCCACAGGCCCCTAGGCTACAGGCATGCCCAAGCGTGGCACTACTGAAAGAGGTAGGGACTATTATGATATCTTCCAAGAATTGGAGATGTGCCATTGGAAGAGCCAATGACCCTGTCCCTTTCAGTTTTTCTTTGTTCTCAGTCAGGAGGTAAACAACATTGCCCCATCACATGTTCTTACTGTCCTATGCTGCCAAAATTCAAACTAAACAATCAGTCATGGACTTAAAGATCAAAAACCTTGAGAGGAATATCTTTTCAGTGTGCAGAAGGATTCTCTCACGTATTTGTTACATTAATGCAAAGCTCATTGAAAGGCAAACAAATGACACTCTTACCAGCTACAATATCTGAATATATTCACTCCATAAAATACATCTCTTCATTTTCAGATAGCAATAATTACAAACTTTGTACTGGTTCTGTATGGTTGAGTAATCGAGATTACACAGTTTTCATTTGCAATCATATCTGAATACATGGTGCATAACTCAGTTTCACAGAGTTACAAATTTTCCTTGGTAATCTGATGAAAAGAAAACTAGTACTCTGACAGCATAATGAAATGTTAATAAAAATCCTGACCCATTAGTTACATTCTGGGTACACACAAAGTGAAGGAAAATATAATGGCCGTGTGTACGTTAAAATGAATTAACATTATTAGTATTCATGTAACCACAAGCAAAGGTTATCTATCTATAATAGATAACCTTTTTAAAAAGTAAATAATCAAAGCAGACTGTTAGAAAAAATTATTTAATCATAATGGAAGACAGTGAAAAAGAAAGGATCTACAAAGCAACTAGAAAACAAAGACATGGCAGCTATGTGTCCTTTTACCTATGAATAATTACCTTGAATGTAAAAAGTTTCAATTCTCCAGGCTAAAAGGTAGAGAGTGAATGGATTGAAAAGATAAAGACTCATCTTACAAGAAACTCTACCAGAGTCGTCTTACAAGAAACTCACTTCAGCTGTGAAGATGCACAGACCAAAAGTCAAGTGATATTTCATGCAAATGGAAACCACAATATTAGTATTGCTAAGAGTAGCTATACTTACATCAGATAAACTGTAAAAAGGGAATAGTTCAGCAACAATACACAACTACCGTAAATATGTATGCACACAACATCGCAGCACCTAAATATGTGGAATAATACAACAGATGTGAAGTACAGATGGACTATATAATACAATAATTTTAGGGAACTTCATGCTTTCAACAGTGGGCAGACCATCTGGCAGAGAAATCAACAAAGAAAACTCAGACTTAAACTGTACTCTAGACCAAACGTACCTTACAAACATTTACAGAGAATTCTGGCAATATGTGTAGAATTCACATTCTTTTCACCTGCTCATGGAACAGTCTTCAGGATAGGTCATACATGAGGCCTCAACAATTATGAGTCTTAAAAAATTTAAGAAGATCAAAGTCATAATCAAGAATCTTTTCTAGCAACGATGTTATAAAAGTAGAAATCAGTAACAGGAAGAACTTCTGAAGCTTTACATACACACATAAATTAAACATACACTTGGAAAAACCAATGGGTCAATGAAGAAACTGTGAAAGCAGGATTAAGAAGGTTTCTGGAGGGTTCTGGATTTAGCTGAGGGGCACTGTGCCTGCCTTGCAAGGGCAAGATCCTGAGTTCAGTGTCCCCTGTACCAAAAAAAAAAAAAAGGTTTCTGGAGATGCATGGAAATGAATATGTAACATACCCAAACCAAGGGAAAGTAGCAAAAAAGCAGCTGACAGGCTTGTGCTTAGTAATAAAGGTGTGCATCAAAAGAGTGAAACCAAGTTAACAACATTCTTTCTTAAGGAACTAGGAAAACATAAACACACGAAAGTGACAATTGATAGAAGGAAACAATAAAGAGAAAGCAGCCAAAAGAGATGCTAGAAGAACTGCAAAAAAATCAAGAAAAGGAAGAGCGGCTTTTGGAAAAGACAAAATGAACAAACCTTACTTTGGCTAAGAAAACTAGAAAAGACAAATATACAAAATCAGAGGTGAGGACGTTACCACAGCTACTGTAGGAAAACAAATGATCGAAAGGAAATGTTTTGAAAATTTTCTACACTAACACACTGTAAAACTCAGAAGAAATGGATAAGTTCCATGACATACACAATTACCAAGGGTTAAATAAGAAGAAAATTGGATAAGCAATAGACTAAGTAATAAAATACCACTCAAGAAAAGGCATGATGGCTAGATTCTACTATGTATTTCAAAAAGAATGTGCAACACTTCTTAAACAATTCTAGAAAACTGAAGCAGAGAGAACTCTCACAAATTCATTTTACAAGGCCAGTATTACCTTGTTACTACAACCAGCCAGAGAACACAACCAAAAGAGAAAACCATAGGCAAATAACCCTGAGAAGCAATGATGCAAAAAATCCTCAACAAAATATTGGCAAACCAAGTCCGACAGCCTTCTATCATTCACTATGACTAAGCGAGAGTCATTCCAGTGATCTAATGGTGGTGCAACATATGGAAGTCAAATACATGATATACTGTATCGAATAAAAGACCAAAAAAAAAAAAAAAAAAAAAAAAAAAGCTGATTTCAATAGATGGAGAAAAAGCACTTACAGAATTCAAGATTCTTTCATGATATTAATTCCAAACACACTACGTATGGAAGCAGCATACTTCAACAGAATAAAAGCCTTATGAAAAACCCCATGACCAACATCATACTAAGTGGAAAAAAAGCTGAAACGTTTTCCTCTAACTTGGACAAAGACAAAGATGCTACTTCGGCCACTTGCAGTTAACACAAAATTGGGACTCCTACCCAAAGAAATTAAGAAAAATAAATGCTATGCATCTAAATCACAAAGGAAGAGGTTAAATCATCCATGTTTTCAAATAACATGTTCCTATATGTGGAAAACCCTGAAGATGTCACAAAAATACTACACTAATAAACCAATTCAGTAAAGTTTGTAGGATCTGAACTGCTGTATCTGAAAGAAAACTTAAAATTCCATTTACTATCTATCTAAAAAATAAAATACATAGAAATAAATTTAACCAAGAGAAAGATCTCTACAATGAAACCTGCAATACACCAGAGAAAGAAATTGAAATGGAGTGTTTCTGAAGTGCAAGAATTCATATAGGTAAAATAACCATAACACCTAAAGCTGTCCACAGTCAGCACAACCTTTACCCAGTACAACAGCAGGGCTGGGGAAACTGTAGGGACATGTCCATAGGCTTAAGGATGAAATTGCATCTTTACCTCTCACCAAATATGAAAACCAACTGAAGTGCATTAAAAGGCTTAAATGTAAGACTGCAAAATTATGAAAGTACTAGAAGATATCGGAAGGGAAACATTTTCTATTGGCCCAGACAAGGCTACATTTGGATGAGACTTCAAAATATAGGCAACAAAGCAAAAATACACAAATGGGCTAACATGGAACCAAAAAGCTTCCACACAGATAAAGAAACAGTTAACGTAGACTACACGTAGAGTGGGCAATCGGGCTCAGCCTGATGTGAGTACAACCATCTTGGTTGTAAATAGCATTTTGTCTCTCAGGTGACCCTGACATGTATCCCAAACCCTAAAGGAGTAACAGAGTCATTGATATGCTCATCTGAATATGTTGTGCTGGCTTCTGGCAGCCAGACTGTTTTTTAACTGACATCTAAATATGCTGATACATTTTTAGAATGGCCATGTACTTTCTAGTTAACTGTGGCTTAGCGTAAGTTGTCTAGCTTAGCATATAAGCCTGCTCTTCCTGACTCAGGATATGAGGACCCTCCTTTCTTCTTGCTTCCCAAAACAAACATCTGTGCACAGGTATCCAACAAATTGCATTCTGTAAAATCCCAAATCTGCTTGCCTCTTTGGTGTCACATCACCTTTTGCCTTTGGCAGATACTTTTCTTATACTAAGACTGCGTTTCATATACTAGGACTGGATTTTTTTTCTCATACACTTGCTGAGTCACTTGCCAAGGAAATGGCCAAAGAAAATCAAGCTTTCACAGGGGAAATTCCGTATTATCCACCACCTGTAAGTAAGAGGGAAGGAGGGGAGTGACCAGTAAATCCCCATATGTCCTAAAATGCAAGAAAAATGTTAAGAGTTTGGAACATTTGAATGTTGCTTAACCCACTGTGCCCAGAAGGGCCAGGATACTGCCACCATGAAGAGACAGCTGTTTTTCTGGGCTGTTTGGTCCCCTGCTGATGTCAAAAATGGTCACAGAAGCAAAAGTAAAATGACTTTTCTACTTCCTTTCTATCTTCCACTTTGGTAGAGAAAGTAGAAGAACCCAATTATAAATTAGAGATGTCTGGGCCAGTTTGTCAATAGGAGGGGAAAAGAAAGGGGGGCCGTGGAAAAAGGGCTACTGGCTCACAACTGAGTGGGATGTAAAACAAAAACAGCAGCAGCAAGAAGAAAAACGAAGCGAGAAAAATGGAAACTTACTGGAATTCTGGGGATGAGAGACAGAAAAATACAAAAATAATGAGAGAAGTTGGAGAGGGTTCTGCAGCTTATGGGCTCTGCTTTTCTCTCTGACCACTCAGGCAGTGTAATGCCAAAACTCAGCAAATGCAGTGGGCTAGGTCAGTCAGGATGGAGCACCCACCTGCCCAATCCCTACCATGAAGGAAACCCTACCAATCTATGCCTTTATCTCTGTAGATCTGCTAGGCATTGCAAAACTGTTCAAACAACTTCCCCCATGGGACTCTGACATTCTGGGTGGTGAGACTCTGAATATGGAGTCAGTATTTATGGGAGACGGTGTTTGTTTGGCTTTAAATGAAGATGGAAAAAATGAGGAGTATAATACCCACCTGGCACTCAGGCAACATTATATAACTTCAAGCAAGTGTAGGGAAGTTGGGGGAACAAGGAGATCTACATGAGGTCCTTCCATGCCCCCATGGTCTGGAGTCCATGACTCCCTCACAGAAAGGTTCCTAACGGCAATGAGAGAGGGTGGCATCTCTATGTAAGGGTATAGAAGAAACCCAGTGTGATGCAGGCAGGCTACGTGTGACCAGGTTTTTGGAAGGCTACGTGTGGCCAGGTTTAAGTCAGTTTTTACCACAGGCAAGACAAAACATCCATAATGGTACCATCTCTATCCATAATGGTACAGTTGCCATCCTCTCTCTCCTTAGTCCAGCTGTCTATAACGCAGGATGTGTATGATATTGAGAAAGCCAAAGTTGACTTGACAGAGACCAAATGAAGCCTGTCACTGAACAGAACAATAGAGGAGAGCAAACCATGGCTTGGGAAAAAGTAAAACAATCCGGTCCAGATAGTGAGAAAATCAATGTGGCATAAGTTTGTTAGTGTTGGGGACGAGTGAGTTCGAACAATGTGAGATGTCCCATACTCTGTGGCAGATTTGAGCCCGTTTATTAAGCTGGTGGCCAAGGAGGGCCTAGGATCCAGAAAGATTTCTCAGCAATGGGAAGCAGTTTGATTTCTCCTTTGAAATCATGCTTTCAGCTGGGGAGGGCTCAGGAGAGCAAGGGCAATCTTACAGAAGTAGAGCCGTGCCAGGTTAGTGGGGGGCACAAGGAAGTTTCACACACTAGTTGAGCTACAAAACATCCTGCAACTGCAGCAAGTTTTCCACCAAGCCAGATGTGGGAGTTTTGGGTGCTTTGTCCAAGCACAGGCACTTTGTTCAGCACAGGTACAAAATGGCATTGAGGCACAAGATGGAGTCGGGTTGGCTATCACATTAGCACCTGTGTTTCTGTGAACAGGTAGATAACCAAGCAGATGCTATCACAGTTTCTCTAAGAAGTGTCCACATCAGTTCTAACTCTCCCAAAAGGTCCCTTCACAGAGGGTGACAAATCAGGTTGGGAGGTTAGCCATTGCAGGTTAAGTAGGGATGGGTCCTTTCTGTTTTCTGAGATTCACTGCAGAGTGAGAGAAATAGGGGGCACAAAAGGAACTCATGTAGAACTCACTATCTGCTTGTCCCCCACACACAACACAATGCAGAAGAATCACCTCACCATAGTAAACTCTGCCTCTAGATGCATGCTAATTCATAAGAACCTAGATGTCTTTCATGACTCAGGACAATTGTAGCTGGATACAAAGGAAAGGAAATAGGACCATGGGGCTAACAAGCTGAAGTAGGTATTACTACATTTGGATATCAAGGGAGCAACCATATCTGGACTCAGGAAAGCATCTTGGAAATGGACTACCTTTTGGGAAAGACTACAGGTATCTGTGAATTCTAGCTTAAAGTCAGAGGGATAAAGACCATGCTGCAATGACAACCAAACTTCCATCCCCTCAATCTCCCTGCCCTACGGGAGGGGAGGGAATAGGGCTGTCAAGGCAGTAGTACACACTTTCCCAGAGGGCACCATGAAAGGGCACACCATTAATTTATTAGGAATATCTAAAATACTTAATACTACCCACAAGAGTGCTTTCAGTAGTTGTGTATGGCTCTCCTCCGTTTTTCTAAAATGGCAGATAGCCAGGCACAGTGGTGCATACCTGTAATCATAGCACTCAGGAGGGTGAGGCAGAGGATAGCCATGAGTTCAAGGCCAGCCTGGGCTATATAGTGAGCTCAAGGCCACCCTGAACTACACAGCAAAACCCTGTCTCAAAAGACATGAAGAGAGACAGACAGACAGACAGACATGCTAGATGGGATTAAGAGAATGCAGATTATGGAGGCCTTAAAGACGATATATCCTATACATGCTGCTGTTCCCAACATTATGTAAATATTAGACTAATATTCCTCAAATGGTTCTGTTCATGCTGTGTTAGAATTAACTAATGCCTTTTTCAGCATTCCTCTGCACACATAGTCAAAAGATCAGTTTACTTTCACATGGAGGGGCAGTCAATGGACTTTCCAGTTGCTGCCCTAGGGCTATCTACACAGTCCCACTGTCTGTCAGGGCATGCTGGCTCTGTACTTATCTTTCACTGATAATGTTTCACTATATTGGTAGTATTACGTTGATTGGTGAAGGTGCTGCTTGTTGTACAGCAGTCTTTGGACCTACCTCCAGGTAAGAGGATGGGCTACAGATCTCCCCAAATTCAAAAGCCCCAGGGTACTCTGCCTGGGTAGATCCATCAAATACTTCCAGTGGTGCCCCAAAATGTGCAGACCTTCCTACTTCCCTTACTTGTTTAGCACAAGACCTGTAATGACTACCTTGGTTAATTAAAGAAGGGGAATACAGGACTGTCCTCCAACAGGGAGCACACAAAAAGACAAAGGGCTCACGCACAAGACCTGGGCATTCCTTTACCTAGGTCAGGCCACTGCAATTAGATGTCACTGGGACAACAGATGAGATGGGATGGATCCTCTGGCAAGTAGAACAAGTCCAAAAGGGACCCCCTGGGGTTTTGGTCACAGCTTTAGAAAGGAGATGAAACTGGACACGCTCTATGTGACCATCAGTTCCTAGTTGTATACAATTTCCTCCTATGGGTAGACCCTCTGAGACTCTGCTCATCACTTTGCAGACTGGTCTGCCCATCAACTAGGTAGAGGATGTACTTTGCAGGATTCAACCTACAAGAGCACAGACTTCTAACTTGTGTATGTGGCACATATATTTACAGCAGCAAAGTGCTCTATCCAACAGGCTGTTTACTCCCAAGTTGTGGGAGATAGTGGGGCTGGTTACCTCTGAAATTGCTTTTTCCACTACAGGTGACTCTATGACCTCCCAAGTCCAAGACAGGATGGGCCCCATACGCAAAAATACCTGGTGTACAGATGGGTACCACAGAGGCAAATGATGTGTATGGACTGCTATTGCAGTACAACCTGCCACAGATACTATCTGGTGTGAGGCAGGAGAAAATCAGAGCAACTTTGTGGGCAGAGCTATGGCCAGCATGGCTAGCAGTAACTCACGTGCCAGGGATGCTGGTTATTTGCCTTGACAGCTGAGGCAGTGATCAAGGTACCCATTTCACTGGACGTGCTAGCCAACATATGGTGTATCAACTGCCAAATAACCCTCAGATGCAAGGTCTGTAGAGTGGGGGGAAATGCCTTACTAAGAGAACAAATACAGCCCTTGTTTGACACATTTACCTTGGATAGCTGGAATGAGGTCCCTGGAGAAGTGCTAATCTAAATACCCACACATTTGGCCTTCCTGAACCTGGGGTATGTGGCCCTGCCCTAGAAATTCCATGTCCAGGGCATATATCAAGATCTCGTGCTGCATAAATTGGTACAAAGGCAAAGATAGCTACTGTTCTGAAAACTGAACACCAAGCCATGAGGAGGGTGCAGTTAAATAGGAACTCAAAGGTCTGATCTTCCACAGTAGATCACTTTTTTGTGTGTGTGCCACAGGGTAAGGAGTGTCTAGCCTGCCTAAACAGTTCCTGCTGACCCTCTTGGGCTCTGGGCTTGATATTATGGCTTGTGCACTGAGTAGGGCAAAGGCAATACCTCTAGGATCTACAGTCTGCCTCTTAATCTGGCATGCCATTTTGACACTAGTTTTAGAAAACCCTCATTTGCCCTGTCCCATTGGACCATACATGTGATATATTCCATTGCATCAGCCCCCAGCTGCTGCTGTTGCCATACTGTCTTAACAGACTTGAGTCCACCAGTACTGCCTTGCTGGATGGTAAAGGTTTTGCCATTATACGTCCTTACAGAGCACTGAATTTTCTTCTGTTTATAAATCTTTAGTGTTCTGCTTTTTTTTTTTTTTTTTTTTTTTTTTTGGTGTTTTCCCTGACAGAATTTGCTTTTGAAATCAACATTTTTATCTTTTAAAAAAAGCATCTGTTCCAATATCAAGAAAGAATGTTGGATGTGAGTTTCTAGTGAGAATGCCAGTGTCATACACTTCATGTCACACATGAAGGGAAGACCCAAAACTGATGCTCTTTCTGACCTGTAGCACCCTTGGGAAAGATGCTAAATTCTTGGTTTGCCTCCTGAAGCTCTTGCTAAAAAAGAAAATCCAGTCATCATTATCATTTGCATAATTGTCTGTCTCTATTCATGCAGATGTTTCTACTTCTGCTGTGGAATCAGTTTACAAGCCAGACAAGTGGTCTCTCTCAGGAGGATACTGTTGATACAATATTAAAAGCCCTCTCGGGCTCAGAAGTGGGGTTGTTGGGGGGCAGAGAGGGACAAGTTCGTAAGAGCTACACAAATACAAAGGAGGGAATGTAGTGATCCAACTTGGCCTGACTATAGACACCCTGGTTGTAAGTGCCATCACGTCCACCAGGTGGCCCTGGCACACATCCCAAGTCCTATAGTAGGATAAAGTTGCTAAGACAGTGAGCTGACCATGTTGCCCCGGCCACTGATATCCACCAGGGTTTTTTAACTGACATCTAAACATGTTGATATGTTTTCAGAAAGACCAGGTCTACTGTGGTTGGGGGTGACCCACCCTAATATAACGGAATATAATTCCTGTGGTCGTTATAGATCTTTTAATCTGTCTGCCCACTAATCAAACAATGTAATACTGGGGTGGAGGGTGTCAAGGCAGGCCCAGAAACAGATACATAGAAATATTCTCAACTGATCTTTGACAAAGGAGCAAAGGAATACAATGAAACAAAAATAATTTTTCCAACAAATAACACTAGAACTGGACATTCTTTTGTTTCCCCTCTAAAAACCAAAACTCAAACAAAAACTACTACATACAGATCTCCTACTCTTCACAAAAAGCATATGAAAATGGATCATCTATCTAAATGAAGGACTGTGAAACTACTGGAAATTAGAAAATCAAGACATTTTGGATTTGGAAATGGCTGTTTAAGTAGAATAGCAAAAGCATGGCTCATAAAAGAAAGATTTTATAAGCTGAACTTCAATACAATTGATATTTGAAGATACTACCAAATATACATGGAGGTAAGTCACAGATTGGAACAAAATGATAGCAAAAGACATACCCAAAAAAGCACTGTTCTTCAAAATTTACAAAAACTTAGAATTCAACAAGAAGAAAGTAATTTTAAAATGATCCAAAGATCTCCAAACTATCTCAACAAAGAGGATGTAGAAACAGCAAATGATATCGAAGAATCTCTATATGATTCATTGCTAATAAATTTCAATTTAAAAGACGACGGAAATGCCCCTTACACCCTACTAACACATGCTAGATTTCACATCAAGACTAAGGCTCATTCATTGCAACTAAGGATCCAAACCAATGTAGTTCTTTAGAAAAGTTTGATAATTTGTTATAAAAGTGAACATATTTTTACAATTAATCCAGGAATGACACTTCATATTTGTCCAGATGAGAAGATATGTGTACGAAACCTTCACACAGAAGTTCCTCTTAGTTTTATTCATAGCTGCTAACTCATGAATTAGGAATTGAATAGGTTAGTGGATGAACTGCAGGAACTCTATCCATGTAAGGGACTTCCTTTCAGAGATTAAAAAGAAAAAAAACCTAACATGGCATACAAAGACACAGAGGAATGTACAAGTGTATTTCCTTATAAAAGAAGTCAACCTGAACAGGTTACAGTGTATAATGCTAACCACTGCCTATGACTACTGTATATGACATTATGGAAAAGGCACTACTACAAAAGAACTTAGTTGTTGCTAAAGGT
This sequence comes from Heterocephalus glaber, assembly GCF_053883595.1. Lineage (NCBI taxonomy): Eukaryota > Metazoa > Chordata > Mammalia > Rodentia > Bathyergidae > Heterocephalus > Heterocephalus glaber. The sequence goes on from NW_028258189.1 coordinate 1,414,647, forward strand.
CCATGTAGAGGGAGAAGGAAAGAAACAGACACAGCATAGAGTATGTTTATTCTGTTTGATACTGCTAAGATGAATGCATGTTGTTAACCATTTGCCAAAACTCACATAAGCAAACAATAGAAAGAGCAACTCCATAGTTTAATAATATGCATCAGGCTGCCTCATCAACTGTAGAAAATGTACCACACTATTGGCAGATGTTAATGAAGGTGAAACTCTGAGGCATGAAGGAGGGCATGAGATCTTTCTGTCCTTTCTGTTTAATTTTCCTCTATAGTTAAAAGAACTTCAAATACAGTCCATGAATCATTCATAATATAAAGTTTCAAGAATGATTTGTACCAGTGAATAAACTAGAAGCACTCTACCACAAAACTGCATTACTAGCCCTTATATTTTATTTTTTCATCTTGGGACAGGGTCTTACTAGGCCCTGGCAGGAGTTGAACTGGTGAGACTTGATGTGATCCTCATGGCTCACCTTCTCAGCACTGGGATTATATGCATGTGCCTCCACCCTGGGATTTGACATCAAAGCCTTAATGGATCTACTTTCCATTCTGCTAAGTCAGGCCTTCACTAAAGCCTCCTACCTGTGCTTTATCTGCCCTTTCTCTTTCCACATTCTTTTGTTTGTTTTTTTTGGTACCAGGGATCGAACTCAGGACCTTGTGCTTGTGAGGCAGGCGGTGGAACCACTGAGCTAAATCCCCGGCCCTCCACATACTTTTGATTGTCTGAATCTTTAATATCTGGGCCCTCCTAAGGCACTTATTGCCCATAGTTCAGGTCACATTTTACCATAATTCATGGAAAGGGAAACTTTGCTAGTCTTTTTCTCCCACTATAATGAATACTTAATACATGACTTTTTCAACAAAATATAGAGGTAACTGTAAATGACATTTACTTACAGATACAGATATTCCCTGACCTAGTATAGGATTACATCTTGCAGAACTCATCACAAGTTTAAAACATTTTAAGTTGGAAATTTAAATGAAATTTAATACACCCTGCTTACTCAACATCACGGCTTAGCCTGTCCTAACTTTCATAAACTTGTTCAGAATACATACACGGGCATATGGTTAGCAAATAGCATCTAACATAAAGCTTATTGTATAATAAAATGTTGACTAGCGTATGTAATGTACTGGGTTCTGAAGGTGAAAAGCAAAATGCATGTGTGGAGACAGGAGGTACAGATGGATATTCTGTAGGCAGGATGGGATGCAAAAACTTTAATGAAAAACAATATCCAAAAATCACTGGCAACCAACACAGCTCACTCTATAGATTGGGTTAGTTTAACCTCAGGATCACATGATAGGGCCTATAAGCTGCTACTGCTGCCCAGTATTTCAAGAAAGTGTAGTATACCCTACTGCTGGGTCAAAAAATGAATGAAATTCAAAATACAATCACTACTGAATGCCTTTCACTTTTGCACCATCACAGTGTTCAAAATTTGAGTTGAAGTATCAAAGGCGGAGACTACTTGCATTAAAAATTTGATTGCAGCACTTTAATTAGCAGCTGGATTTGTGGAAAATGTAAAGCTCTACTTTTGTAGTTCTCCTTTTCAAGATATTTGTACATATCCTATAAAGTAATTGGGAAGTAAACACACTTAGTGCACAAACAATTACAGTGCAGTAATAGCCCTATACTGCTTAAAATTCTCAAATAGTTACGAGTTTCTTAAAAGTCTTTATAAACAAAACTCCTTAAATTTTTATGCCTTTTTCTTCTCAAAGTGTATCTGAGCCAAGTAAATATAAACTATTTCACAAGAGCTACCAAAAACTAATCTTTTACCTGAGCAGAGTTGGACACTTGTTTTCGCCACGGCTCTCCTGTGTTGCTGGTCAGTTTTGTGCATTTATGAGGTAGAGTAAGTGTGTTTTGCTGCAGGTAAGGCACATTTCCATTACTTCCATTTCCTGTTACATAATTATCACCTACCAAAACAGTGTCTGCATTCCCTAGAGTTTTTGATATGCTGAAAGGAACACAGGCTGCAGAAAAAGGTCCGTTGGACAAATGCTTTTCAAGACAAGCAGGGCGAACTCCATATTGAGAGATGCTAGGTGCTCTGGTTAGAGCTGCATGTGGTTGCTGGCTAGACAATGAGTGTGCAGGCAGTGATGAGTTAGATATTGGCCCATTAGGAATTCCAGTAGTTTGTACCTGAGCAAATCCTGTTTGTCTCATCTTCAAAAACAAAAAAGAAAACCTACTTGTGTCATTATGAAAATATGCAATCCATACATCTCTAATTTTACTATAGCATTTCATCTCTCTAGGTTAAGAAAACATACACTTTATAAAACAAGCAACTATTTTCATTTTCAGATGTGATTCCTGGATAAAAAAGAAATCTATTTCATTTTGAAACTTACAGACTGAAAGTCTGGAATTTATGTACCTTTCTTCCTTTATGATTTCAAGTGATTTTATGATTTTAACATTTCAAGTTTCCATTTTATTACACTGATGACAAATTCCTCAAGTCCAATTACTACTGTAACACCTGCACCTCAATTTAGGATAATTTGTTAATAATTAAATAATGAAAATAAGCACTCTGAATACAAGCAAAGTTGTACATAAATAAGTCATAAAATGCCAAATGTTTGTTCTAAATGAATTTAAAGCTTCTCTTCCTTATGAAAATATACTCCTTATGAGTACTGAAAACTCGGATATGTTAGTTCTGTTGAATACACATAGAAATGAGAAGCAAGCACTAATAGCCTCGAAATGGTACTGTTTTTTTAAAATATTCACCTTGCTGATACATTTTAGAAAGAATAAAAGTGTTGTACATACTTGTTGCTGCATTAAAATAAACTGACTTTCCAGCTGTTCCAGCATCAGTCTCTGTGCTGGATTTAAATTATCATTATTTGCACGCAGTTGTTCTAAGTGCTAAAGGAAAAAGAGGAATAAAATCAAAGTTTAATCTAAAAATAAAGACATTATAAGGACAACCATTCAGTGAAAAGTATAGAAACTCAGCCATAGTGTGAGGGAAGATAATGACTCTTAGTATTAGTAATCAGCTGCCAAATGAAAAGTTTTCCAAAGCCTGGGAAATCTAATAAAATCTAGACTTTTGTATGTCTGGAAAGAACTGAATTATGGAGGAATGAAATTTCACAGAGAAAGTTACTTAACACTTTGGATGTTGAATATAGCAGAAAATAGCGGTGTAGCAGAATCATTGGAAATATCTAAATGTCCAATAACAGGGATTTGGCTACAGCAAGGCTAAAGTCTATGGAGTCTTAACTGAACCATGCAAGAACAAAGAAGCAATACACAGATGTGGAAAAATCCCCAAGATACTATTTTAAGATATATAAAAAGGCAAGTCCTTGGCCAGGGATTTAACTCAGTGGCACCACCATCTGCCTCACAAGCACAAGGTCCTAAATTCGATCCCCAGTACAAAAAAAAAGAAAATCTTGAAATTACATATTCATACATGCGTTTATATATGTGTGTGTATAATATAACTTAAATTTCTATTTCAAAGGCACAAAAAGGAATCTATAAGGCATACATATTTCTTTCTATATGCAAAATTTGTATCAAAAGAAACTATTAGCATTAGCTGTCTGTGGGAAAGGGAAAATAGGGGGACAAAGGAAGGCTCCAAAATAATCCTTTCCCTCAAGCCCACCCAAATGGATTATGATTTATTATTGATTTTATTATGATTTTATTGCTACTTGATAAATAGGAACTCATTTTATCTATGTATGTATTAACTTAGTTGAGTGTCATTTAGTTTTAAGACCTAGTACCTAAAATACTTAACCCTTACTAGTTTTGTTTTGAAATTAAAGATAATTTCTCAACAGGACATTTCATACCTGTAATTTCTGTGGTGTCAAACACCATGAATGAACTTGTTGCTGTACTGGATGATATGAAGCAATTTGGCCACTATTCCACTTTTCAGAACCATTCTAAGAAAAAGTCATTTAAGAAGAAAACCGGAGTATTTGGTTAAATTCAGACACTAATACCTATGATACCAAATAATTACAATATAGAATATTGGGCCAGGGATTTAGCTCAGTCCTGCTGCACAAGTGCAAGGTCCCAAGTTTGATCCCTGGTACCAAAAAAAAAAAAAAGAATATTAACACATATAGGACTTGTGCTTTTAAATACCCTAAAAATAACTTAAAATGCATAATCAGTTTACAAACCCGTAAATTTACAGAGAAAGACCAGTATCTAAATCTAAATTATGTCTCAAAAAGCTGGAAATGTTGTCCACTATATATACAATTTATTTCAATGTCAGCAGACAGGGATGGTGACACTGTTAAAATTGCAAATCAGCAAAGAATGAAATGATTGGTGAACATCAATCTGTTCCTGCCTTCTACACATAACAAGATGCAAAGACTATGAGATAGAAATACTGCTTTGTTCTTTGATGTCCACAAGATTAAAATACTAAGATAAGCCCAATTTCAGAGGAGTTGAGGTTTTGCTTCATTGGGATTTGTCCCTATTTATTTTTAGAAGTGTGTGTGTGTGTGTTTGTGTGGGTATGGATATGTGTGTGAGTGTGTGTGCATGTACACACACTATACCTTTGTTGGACTAGGTGTTCTTTTCCTCTTGGCAGAAGCAGGCAGGCCTTCCATCTGGCTAGAAGAAATCACGTGTAGTGACAAAGACTGCTGTGAAACTGGTGTTTGATTCTGATCTAATACAGGTTCAGCTTTTGAATCATGAGCTTTACAAGCCTAAGGATCACAGAAGTAAAAAATAAAAAAATAACGAAATTTCTCATATAGACATATGATATATGAGATATTTACATATATATATATATTCCCTAAAATTATAAAATGTAGTGTTTACTTTTCAAAGCTATGTGAACATCCCTGATTTCAAATACTGAAAATCAAAAATAAATGAGTCATTAATGGAAAATGTGTACCTGTTTTTGAAAAATAGCCAAGTTTTTAATTCAATAAACCATGCAGAATGTTTACTTCAATCTCTTTCAAATCATAAAAATACAAAAGGTTTTAAACTGGTATCCCAAGTTCCTTAATATACAAGGAAGTTTTATTTCATCTAAAACCCCTTTACAATTAATTTCATGTTTTTTTCTTTTTCAATTAAAAGTTTTGCATTTTAAAAAGCCAATCCTACATTTAGTTAAGTAACTTTGATTTTACTAAAAACTGAAAAGAACCCTTAAAGCTGGGCACCTACAGAAGATAACCCAACTTCTCACCTGCTGTGCTGTGTTCATGGCACCCTGCCTGGAGGTAAGCTCTGCGGGTATTGGTAGGCTCCATGCCTCCTCAATACTAGGAAGTAATTTAGTTTTACTCTGTAGACTACTTTGTGGAAGGTTACACAACTGAGCCTAGGAAAAATTATGTAAAAAGCAAATTTAACACAAGCCTATTTGATATGATCAAGTCCACTAAATCTTCCTCAACTTTTTAAGAATGTATATTTTTACAGAAATATAGTTCTCCTGCCCAGTCAGAAATATTATTCTAAATTTAGGGTTTTTAGGTAGATGTTGTAAAGAGGGCAACTGGAATATACTTGAGAGAATCAGACCAAAACTCTAATTTCCAGAGTTCACAGAAAATTTCAAGCACTAGTGAAAAACAGTGTTTGTGTTCTTTAAAATGCGATGACAACTTAAAAATGTAGGCAGCACATGAAAAATTGTTCATGTATATTAATGTTGAACAGGTAAATTAATACACATGTATATGTGCAAGAGGACATATTTTAAACACCACACACCTTACTTTAAATAAAAAGTAAAATACTATCACAAAATATGGAAATAAGTTAACATTACAAGTTAATAGATTCTCTTTTCCTGACCCTAAAGATAGGGAAATTTGTGTCTTTTAAAATGTGCTACTCAAAATATTACCTGTAAAAACTTAATTCTTGCTGCAAGTGACAAAGTATTACTACAATCTTTGCTTCTAGTTGCATTTAAGTAGCATTTAATGGCATCTTGAGGTTGATTGCAGGATTCATACAGAGTACCCAAATCCACCCAAGCTGCTGCATGCCCGTGGTCCAATTGTACAGCACAAATATAGGCCTGCAAAGCATCCATAGGCTGATTCTGCTGTTGGTAGAGTACACTGAAAAGAGAACAAAAAATAAGTTTTCAAAACTGGATATATCTTGTAATATTACTGCACAGTATGTTTTTCAATCTCCTTATACACCAAGTAAAATATTATAGATATACATATAATATCTACATATATATATTATATATATATATACACACATTTATAAGTATGCATGTAAAAGCTTACCCTATTGAACACCATGTATCTGCACTTGCTTCTGATTTATCAATAGACTGCCTGTAAGATATAAAGGCATCTTGAACTTTCCCAACACTTGAATAACACCTAAAAGAGAAAAAAAAAAAAAATATATATATATATAAGTAATTAATCACTTTAATTATTTGCCAAAATAAAGCAATATTCAAAGAAGTGAGAGGTCCAATCAACCTACTGTGTGTGACATACATTACACACATATCTAAATTTATATAAAGAATAAGATGTCAAAAATTGACGCATGAAGGGCCAGGGATTTAGCTCAGTGGTTCTGGTGTCTCCCTTGCAAGCACAAGGTCCCAAGTTCAATCCCCAATACAAAAAAAAAAAATTAACGCATGGTACATTACTTTCCAGTATGCCCTTCGATGGTCCTATGCATCAATTAAAATAGTAAGATATTATGTATATATGATATGTATTATGTGTATGTCTAAATTTCTATGTAATAAATTTTACAGGAGCACTAATATGTTAAAAATGTGTAAAATAGAAAATAAAGTCTGAGTAAAAAATATTTGGGCAGAGAGATGGTAAACCTACAGTGCCTTGCTGTTAAATCTTGGAAATGCTAGACCACGCTGTAATAATCAATTCTACCAAAACTAGTTGTCCAAATTTCCCCAACACTGTAAAATTGAGGGTTAAACAAACATGCAGACTACTACTTATGTAGTTTGAACTTAGGTTTTCTGCATCAGTAGAATACAGTTAAGTACAAAGAGAACATTACTTGTTGATAGAAACTTCTGTAATGAATTCCATTTTCTTTTCTTATCTAATATTTAAAAGGCATTATTTGTTATTTGTGTTTGGAAAGAAAAATTAATGTATAACTATGCACATGTAGTTCTCTTTTTGCAAATTTATATTCCTACAATGTAGAATTCTCTTTCTGCCTCTCTGGTTTGAGTGTTTTGAAAAAATGTATCTGTAGTATTTCACTTATAACATTGGAAAATAAACAACTAAAGTGTTTTTTTCTTCTTTCTAATGATAGAGGCTCTGTATATTGACTACTACACTTATTCAATAAAATTTTTCTAATTTGTGTATTCCAAATACATAAGAAACACAGATTGACACAGAAAATAAGAGAGACAAGGCATAGCTTATAAGCTTAGAAGCTGAAATTATAGAAAGTATCTCATATATGTGCCAACATCATGGAGTCTACTAATCAAAAATTTTACTACAGCCTACAATCCAACTGCCATATTTTTGAAAAGGCAAGCTCCATGACAAATGGGTTGTTTTTTAAAGCAAAACATTTATTGGTACATTTTAGAGGTACACAATGGTAACAGTCATCACAAAAAATTTGTACCTGTATATGATATATCTTGCTGCTTCTTTTTTTTCCCATTCCACTCTCCTCCTTCAACTCCCCCCTCCTCATTTACAAAGTTTTGTTTCCATTTTTTTCCTTCTATTCTCTTTTCTTCTCATCTCTTCTTTCTTTTCCCTTTCTACCTTCCCTTGTTCCTCTTCTCATTGGAACATTTTCTTTTCACCTCCCAATATTTATTATATATATTGGTCCTTATTTCCACTTTCACATTCTCATACCACATAAATAATGCATTATTTAAACATGAGTGTCTGATTTATTTCACTTAAAGAATATGATGACTAATGTTTTTTCTAGGAACACTAACATGTTAAAGGTGCATAAACTGAAAAATAAAGTCTCAGTGAAAACAAATTTAGGAAGACAGACAATAAACACACAGTGACCCAAAACTGAAAAGAAAGTAATGAAAATAACAACAAAGAAAAAGGGCAGAAAACAGTAAACCTAAGACTGATAAAGAATTGGGGTTATATGATTCGACAGAATGATTTGACTAGGTGCAGTGGGATATAAAGCTTTTTGTAAGCCTAGTTCTGCTTAAAATATTGTCTTCCTTTCCCCCAAAGTGAAGCACAGCAGGAAAGTACAATATAAAGGAGGTTTTAAAAATGTGAATCTAGATATGATGTGAACACTGGAGATTTTCAGTAAAAAAAAAAAGATGTAGTTCTAAAGTTTCATACATATAAAATGAGAATGGAAGGTTACCTTTAAATCTACCTATAGGAGGATGAAAATACTTGGAAGTTGAGAAATTTAAGAAGCACCTATATTCGATCCCCAGTACCAAAAAAAAAAAAAGAAGCACCTATAAATGAGAAAAAAGAAGCCAATTTCAGAGTATGCATATAACCTATCTAGCAAGAGGTGGGGAATACAGGAATTCAAAAGACAGCAACAATACAAAGCATCAAATGCCACAGGTAAGGTGAATGTTAATAGAGAGAAAAATGGCATTTTAAAAATAAAAAGCAAAATTCATATTATCAGACAAATCTGCCTAAATGCTAAAAGAAACATGCTGTATTTCCTAAGGCCATTTTCACATTCAATTTCTAAAAGATTAAAAAAAAAGGCCCACACAGAAAACAGATGTGCAGGCATATAGGCCCCAGCCAGAGACCTACCCAAATACCATTGGTAACTGTGAGCAGGTCCCAGCCAGAAGCCCAACCAGACACCAGTGGCTTGGGCATGCAGGCTTCAGCCAAAGGCCTGCCCAGACAACAGCTATGAAGGCAAGCAGGCCCCAGCCAGAGTCCTGTCTGGACAACAGCCCACCACAGGATGCAGTAGGCCATCATTCTAAACCCATCAATCGGCATAGTGGTGAGCAGTAGACAGACCTATCTGAGCTTTGCTGATAACTGAAGCCCACTGGAAGAGCAAATAGTCACCTCAATAAAACTGCAGCAGACTGCATCACCTGAAATGAGAAGATAGTTAAGACTCAAAAACAGACTACCAGATAACCAAAGGAAACCCAAAGGGCCAATGAGATGGAACAATTTGAAACTCAAAAACCTGGACTCCCTGAAACGGCAATGAAAGAGGATACAGAAAAATAAAATGAGAAATAATTTCTCAGATAAAAAGAGATTATGTCCATAGTGAAAGACATGATTAATAACTAAAGAGCAGACAGAGATTTTTTTTAAAATAGAGGATCATGGTGGAATCCTAGCACAGGAAACAAATGGAATCCTTAAAACAGGGAAACAGATATCCAGGAGATTAAAAGCTCCATTAATAGTTTAACACAGCAGAATCAGCCAATTTAAGGACAGAATATTAGATAAACAAGACAGGACTGAAATTAATGACCAGGAAAAGAAAGATTTCTTAAATGTAGCAAGGGACCATGAGAAATCAATCCAGCAGCTGCTAGGCAATGCAAAGAAGAATAGCATAAGACTGTTCAGAGTAAATAAAAAAACAGGAGATAGTACAAATGACAATACAAAAACAAAAAAAAAGTTCACAGCAGTAATGGCAGAAAGCTTCCCAAGCAGGGGAAAAGAATCTGACATATAGATAACTGTGGGATGCAGGACTAGCCACGATCCAAAAAAAAAAAAAAAATCACACCTAGGCATATAATAGGTAAGATTTCACAAATAAAACACAAGAAGAAAATACACCATGAGCAGTTAGAGAAAAAAGTCACAAACAAACGAAAGCCCAACAGAATCACAGATTGATGTACCCTGTAAAATTACCTTTCAAAATTGATGGAAAAATGAGCTACTTTCATGACACAGGACACCTAAGGAACTTCATGAATGTTAAACCAACATTCAAAAAAAATTTTTTTTAATATCCTGAGAAAAGACAATGAGGGTCACAAACCCATGAAGGCCACCAGAATGAACCCACCAGGCTAGAAAAGAAATTAAATGGAAAGAAGAGTGAAACAACAGGAAAAGGTCATGACACAAATAAGTGAATAATATCAGTTGTAGTTATCAATATTAATGGTCTCAATTCACCAATCAAAAGAAATAGACTGATAGAATGGGTCAAGAAGTAAGATCCAACAAGATGCTGCATATAATTAATTCAAAAAGAAATTCACTGACAGAAACGTAAAGGGTAGAAAGCAGTACTCCACGACACAGGAACCTGAACAAAAGGAAAAGTAGCAATCCTATTTCCAGATAAAAGTGATTTCAGATGAAAACTAATTGATGAAGACAAAAAGGCCACTACATCTTTGTCAAGTGAACAATTCAAACAGAGATGACACTCATAAATATATATGCATCAAATACTACTGTAGCCAAATATATAAAACAAATATTAACAAACATAAAAATCAAATAAGCACTAATACAATAGTAGTGGAGGACCCCCACAGTTCAAAAACTTTGAACCAAACTCTTGAACAAATGGACTTAACAGATGTTTACAGTCTTCCACCCTACAAAATCAGAATACACATTCTTTTCAGCTGCACACAAGTCTCTCCAAAAAACACCACGTCTCCTCACAGAACATGTTTAAATAAATGCAAAGCAACTGAAGATATGCCCTATATATTATCAAATCATAAAGTGATGAAATTGGAGATCAACAACAAAAAAGACCACAAGAATTTCATAAACACATGGAAATTGAATAACACACTCTAGAACAATCACTGTATCACAGAGGAAATTAAAGAAACTAGACAGTTTCTACAATTAAGTAACAATGCCAATACAACATATCAGTATTTATGGGACACAATGTAAGCAGTCTCGAGAGGCAAATTCATAGCAGTGAATACTCATATTAGGAAAACACAGCTCAAATAAAAAAACCTAATGCTAAACTTCAAGCTTCTAGAAAAAGAATGGCAGGACAATCCAAAGCCCATACAACAGAGAAAATTATAAAGATCAGAGCAGAAATCAATGCAATGGAGACTAAGAGAATGATACCAAAAAAATCAATGAAGCAAAGAGCTGGTTCTTTAAAAAAATAAACAAAATTGACAAACCTTTAGCCAACCTTATCAAAAAATAGAAACAAAAGACCCATGTCCATGCAATTAGGAATGAAAAAGGTAAAATTACAATGGACCCAGTAGAAATCCAGAGGATCATCAATACCTACTTCAAGAACCTATACACCAATGAGATGGAAAAAACAGAAGAAATGGACAGATTCCTAGATATGTATGAATTACTAAAGTTGAACAGAGAAGACATAAAAATTCTAAACAACCCAGTAACAACAAAATTGAAAACATGATTAAAAACTTACAAACACAAAAAACCCTGGGTCCTGATGTCTTCTCTGCTGAATTCTACAAGACATTTAGAAAAGAACTATTGCCAATACTGTTTAATCTCTTCAATAAAATTGGAAATGAAACAGTATTCCTAAATTCATTCCTAGAAGTTAGCATCACCTTGACCCCCAAAGAAGAGAAAGAACCAACCGAAGAAGAGAATTATAAGCCAATCTTGCAAATGAAAATCGATGCAAAAATCCTCAACTGGATACTGGCAAACAGAATGCAGAAGTTCATCAAGAAGATCATACACCCTGACTAACTGGGATTCATCCCAGGGATGCAAGGATGGTTCAACATATGCAAATCAATACATGTAATACACTATATTAACACAGCTGTGGACAAAAACCTATGATCATCTCAATGGATGCAGATAAAGGATTCAACAAAATCCAGCAATCATTTATGATAAAAAAAAAACCTACAGAAAATTGGAATAGATGGTCTTTATTTCAACCTTATAAAAGCCATCTATGAAAAACCAAGAGGCAACATCATACTAAATGGTGACAACTGAAATCCTTCACACTAAAATCAGGAACAAGACAAGGATGTCCACTATAACCACTCCTGTTCAATATTTATGGAAACATTAGCCACAGCAATTAGACAAGAGAAACAAATAAAAGGAATAAAGATAGGTAATGAAGAAGTCAAATTGTCATTATTTGCAGATGACATGATAATCTATATAGAAGACCCCAAGAACTCCACCATAAGTCTTCTAGACTTAATAACCAAATTCAGTAAAGTAGCCAGATACACGATCAACACAGAAAAATCAATAGTCTTCCTGTACATGAACAACAGACTCACTAAGAGGGTAATTGGAACTCCCTTCATAATAGCATACAAAAAAATGAAATACCCAGGAATCAACCTAATAAAAGAAATTAAAAAGCCCTCTTTGCTAAAATTATACCACTTTCAAAAAAGAGATCAAAAAGGTTATCAGAAAATGGAAAGACATCCCTTGCTCCTGGGTAGGAAGAACCAATATAGTGAAAATGGCCATACTTTCAAATCAGCTGTATAGATTCAATGCAATTCCAATTGAAATTCCAACATCATACTTCACAGACCTTGAGAAAACAATCCAAAAATTCATTTGGAACAAGAAGAGACCTAGAAGAGCAAAAGCAATTCTAGGGAAATAAAGACAAGGTAGGGGTATAACAATCTCTAACTTGAAACTATACTACAAAGCTACTGTGATAAAAACTGCATGGAACTAGCAAAGAAAAAGACCTGAGAATCAGTGGTACAGATTAGAAGATGTAGAAACAACTCTAGACACTCAGCCACCTCACTGTCAACAAAGGAGCCAAACACCCTCACTGGAGGAAAGATAACCTCTTTAATAAATGTTGCTGGAAAAACTGAGTTTCAACTTCCCAAAGATTAAAACTAGACCTATATCTCTCGCCATGCACTGAACTACAACTGAAATGGGTCAAAGATCTAAACATTAAAATAGAAACATAAACTGGCTAGAAGAGTTGTGTGGCAGAACTCTCAAAGACTTTGGCATAGGAAAAGATTTCATGTACAAAAAAAACATATGAAAACATGTCCAACATCATTGGTCATTCGAGAGATGCAAAGGAAAACAACATTGAGATTCGACCTTACCCCAGAAAGAATGGCTGCTATCATGAAATCAACCATAACAAATGCTGGAGGGGTTGTGGGGAAAGAGGAACACTGCTCCACTGCTGGAGAGTGTCAACTGGTGCAACCACTGTGGAAATCAGTATGGAGATACCTCAAAGAACTAGGACTGGAAGTCAAATTTGATCCAGCTATTCCCCTGCTGGGTATCTTCCCCAAAGAATTAAGAGTCACACCACAGTGATATATGCATACCCATGTTTATAGCAGCACACTTTGTAAATAGCAAATAGTTTCTCTGGTGTGAAAAACTAAAAGTGTAAATAAGGATCAAAATGTATAACTGATAATTGAAATAGAAGAAAAGGTCCAGGGAAGTTGCTGGGGGTGTGAGGTAGGGGAAAAAAAAGAGAAAAGAAAAAAACATGAGAAAAGGAAAAATGGAAGCAAAGTCTCTGTAAATAAGGAAGGGTGGAGAGGGTGAAGGGAGGGCACGGGAATGGGGAAAAAAATGAGAACCAAGATACATCATGTAAAGTTACAAGATCCCAATGATGAATGTAACTGTATTGTTTATTTAAAATGTACCAATAAACTTAATGAAAAAAAAGGAAAAGAAATACTGGCAGGGCTGTGGGGAAAAAAAGGAACCCTGCTCCACTGCTGGTGGGAGTGTATACCAGTGCACCCAATGTGGAAATCAGTATGGAGATACTTCAAAGAACTAGGACTGGAAGTCCCATTTGACTCAGCTATTCCCCTGCTGGGTATCTTCCCAAAAGAATTAAAAGAATCATACCACAGAGATATATGTGCACCCATGTTCATAGTGGCACAGTTTGTAACAGCTAAAACTTGGAAACAGCCCAATTGCCCATCAACAGCAGACTATGAAGAAGATGTGGTTTTTTAATAAAATGGAGTACTACTCAGCCATAAATAAAGAATGAGAAAACTAGACATTTTTAGCTAAATAGATGAACACTGAGGAGATACTCTTAAGTGAAATAAATAGGATATACATGTGTAAATACCGAAGTTTCTCTGGGGTAAGAAACTGAAGTTGTAAGTAAGGATCAAAATGTATAACAGATAATGTGAAGTAGGAAGAAATGGTCCAAAGGGGAATAGGAAGTGGAAGGAGGAGGGGAAAGGAAAGAAGGGAACAGAATATGAGAAAAGGAAAAAACAGAAACAAAGTCTTTGTAAATAGGGTGGGGTGGAGGTGTTGAAGGGAGGGGAATGGGGAAAAACTTAAGAACCAAAATATATCATGTAATGGTACAAATTCCCAACGATGACTGTCATCATATTGTATACCCAAAATGTACCAATAAACCCAATGAATTTTTAAAAAGTAAAAATCAGAAGCCAGTTGGACCTATAAAAATTCACTGTATAAATACAGTCTTGTCACGCCACTAAAATGGAGTCATGTGAAAAGGGAAAGAAAAGAGAAACAGGTCACATATACTTCTCCAGAAATTATTTCACAGAATCAATTCAATAACATCACATGCCCTATCATTTAAGACTATTTTTATTTGGCAACTCAGGGTAGAACACCAACTATGGCCTTAAACCTACCTTTAAATAATAACTGTTTGCCATATGGTAACCCATGCTTGCCAGCTCTCTGAAGCACTAAAATTTCCACTGAACTCTCTTATTGCTTGCTTAGGTTCCTTTTTCCTAATAAAACTTCTACCTCTCCTTTGCTCTCCAGACACACTAAAAGTCATCCTCACCTGTGTATACGTGTAGTAGACTAAAGTCCTATTTAGTCCCCAAAGAAGTTCCTTTTATGCAACATGTCTGTTAATAATGTGTGATTCTGGGCCAGGGATTTAGCTCAGTGGTGCCACTGCCTGCCTCATAAGCACAAGATCCCCAGTTCGATCCCAGGTACCAAAAATAAATAAACAAACAAACAATGTTTGACTCTGACAGAATCAAGCACAGATGTCTACATCTATTGCTAAACACTTTCCCTCTAATACAACTTTAGTTTCCTCTGTGGTCTTCTATAATACAAGAAGCACAGGGTGGGGTGGGGATTTCACTCAGTGGAACTGCATCTGCCTCACAAGTCCAAGGTCCTGAGTTTGATTCCCAGCCCCCTACCCCGGCCAAATAAGAACCACAGGGTAAACTCAGCTTCTTGCTCTTTCTAACAATTACCACAAAAGGTTAGGAAAAACACTTTATTCCTCTAGGCCTATTTCCCACATCTGAAAAATGAGAAAATAAACTAACTTGTTCCTGCATCCTTCACAAATCTGAAGGTGATAAATTCTGTGAGAATAACTTACACAAATAAAGTACCCTAACTCTATTTCATGTTGATATATGCATCCCAAACAGTAAGCTACCTCAATACTGAACACCATACTGAACAAGGATAGTAAAAGTCTCCAAAATACTGGGCCATCAAATCCCAGTGTTCCTTGGTTAACACCTGAGGTACTCACCCACAGCTCTATGTTTTTAAATATTTAAATTTCCACAAATGTGAGGCTTTTCCCCCCAGCAATAAAGCCATTAGAAGCAATGAAATTGAAGGCAGTGGGTAAGAATAAGTAAAATTAAAGCAAAATTTTTAAGAAAGATTACAGAAAATTAATTTCTAATGTGATAATCCTGACTAAAAATATATTGATATCTTCTATGGGAAAGGTTGAGAAAGTGAACTGTACCTTTGAAAATTTCTTCCAAAGGAGTGAAAAACAAATCACATCCCAACAATTTAAACTAAGATGAGGAGGAAAAGACCTCTAGGAATAATACTGCTGTCCTCACTCAGAGCCAGAAATGTCTTATGACTGAACTTGTAAATTTTAAATGCTTCCTTAAAACATCTTCCATACCTCATGTGACTAAACAGCAAAAACAATCTTTTACACTAAAGAGATACTTAGAATTCATTAATATGGTATAAATCTGGGTTTTTAGTTCAAAAGAAATCTTGATTGAAATAAAGGAATGCTAAAAAAATTTTTTAAATTAAAATATAAAAAATTTAAAAAAAAGAAATAAAGGAACTTAACAAAAGAGCCCAATGTCTTACGACCCCCTTTTCTGGCAGTAAGGTTGTTTCCCACAGTCACTGCATCTACATTTTGCAAAACCAAATAGTTGTAATATTAGTTCCAAGGTCTGTTTAATTTCTTCTGCTTTGTAATACAGACAATTTACCTAATGCACTTTACTGGTCAGTAAAAATACAAAGAAAGTGTTTAGTTTTTCATGTAAGTATTAATGCAAGAGAATGGAAAAGTTTAGTCATAAGTAGCACATTAATCTTGTTAACCAGGGCCAGGGATTTAGCTCAGTGGTTCTGGCACCTGCCTCACAAGCGCAAGGACCCGAGTTTGATCTCCGGTACCAAAACAAAAAAAAAATCTTGCTAACCAGACTGTTTCATAAGCCCAGAGGGATGAGAAAAATACTGCTATACATAATTGGGTTCCCAATTCACTTTAACTGTACATTAACAAACAATCAAATATTGTATAAAGAAGAAGCCCACCTAAGATTAGTCTCCCTATCACAGAAATAAGTTTTACTAAATTTAAAGGAAAAAATTTACTTTACGAAGACTAAAAGTAATATAAAAACTAAATTTGAATCCAACTGTATGACAAATATTGTATTCAAAACAGACTATCCTACATAGATGTAAATGGGACAAAATTTGTAATTAGAATCAATTAAGAGAACTGGAGCTGTAACTCAGTGGTAGAGTGCTTGCCTAGCATGCTTTTCAGAAGGCCTTGGATCAATTTCCCAGGACTGAAAAATAAACAAGTTAGGAAAATTAAGAGTATAATCTTGCAGAAAGGTACATACTAGATCTAATCCATCTTCTTATACACTATTTAATGAAAATTGGGACCACAACCAATTCAACTGTACTATCAGTGATTCCACAAGTTATCACTGGCAAAGCCAAGAAATCCAAGTTTCTTATTTTTCAGTCTTAATCTTTCCACTACACTGAAATACAATGTGATGATTAAGAACAACATATACATACACAAACACGTAAATCTATGAAGCTCTATCCAGTAATTACACATCAACAATCAATACTCAAGTTAGTAAAGAACAGAGAAAGATTCCTGGATTACAAAAACTACTTTCTACATTTCTTTCCCATTTCCCATATCCACAATTTCCCCACTGTGAAATCCACCAAACATAGTGGTAAAAAAATCTTGTCTCACCCTAAGAAGATACAAGCAAAGCTATAAAGAAATTTTAAAGAGAAGAGAGGGAATATTTAATTCATTTGATGCACTGAACAGGCGCAGCTTACAAGTGAATAATGATTATTCATTTGGGTAAGATTTCATGTAGAACTGTAATTTGAGATATATGACCAATATAATATTT
This sequence comes from Heterocephalus glaber, assembly GCF_053883595.1. Taxonomy (NCBI): domain Eukaryota; kingdom Metazoa; phylum Chordata; class Mammalia; order Rodentia; family Bathyergidae; genus Heterocephalus; species Heterocephalus glaber. The sequence goes on from NW_028258189.1 coordinate 1,432,162, forward strand.
CTTTATTAACATACAAAATTATCAGACAACATTATAAGTCATCAAGATCCAAGGATGGCTACTAGTCATAGGAAAAAATATAAGGGTGCTTTCCTGTTAAGTAAATATGCAAAAAAAAAAAAAAATTCAGAAATCCAAAATTTAAACACTGAACTAAATACCAACAATTTCTATCAGATAAAACTCTTGAAAACTTTTAAGGACTTCTTAATAATTAACAATAATTTAAGTTAGATTAAGATAAGGTGAATCTAAAGTATGTGAAGTAAGAATATCTCAGAACAACCAATTCAGAGATATCCATTTTTTATCTTCCTGAAATCTGTTATATTTTAACATAAAATGTCCCTGACAAGTCTATAATATACACATTTTACACTGTATATCAACTCTAGGCAGTCCAAGTGTCCAGTCTCACCTTCCCAGGAAATACCAAGATTGGCCAGAATTAGGATCTGCCTCCAGTGACCTTTGGAGATACTGAATAGCACAGCTTTCCTTGATTGCTTTGTCTCCTACTAGGTCCATATTATGATGCATCCAACCTATAATTTAGAAATGTTATAAGTATTTATCCATCATCCAACTATTCTGCTGGTGTCAAGAATACCATTCTGGAATAAATCAAAATACCGTTTTAGTAATTTATTGTGTTACTGGGATCATAATTTCCCCACACTGAAAGATGCAACATACAGCTGTAAAAAAAATCTATCTCATCATAAAAAGATATAATCAAAGCTAATAAAAGATTTTAAAATGAGAGGGAAATATTTATTTGATGTGGGGCACTGAACTGGCTCATCACCTAAAACCATAAATTCTCAACTTCTAATTTAAGTTTGAAAAATATTCATGTATAAAGGTGATACATTTGCTTTTCCTTTGAAGTCATAATGATCTGAGAGCATTTTTAGAGCAATCTAGTAATTCAAGTACTTTAAATCCAAATAAAAGGCTTATATAACCAAAGTAATTCATTTCAACTAAACTAAAAATCTTACAAAGACTCAGATCTTGCCTCACAGTCCTTGATCACAGAAACATCCTAAACATAACAAATGGCATTTAATGCAAAAACATCAAGACACTCTAAGACTGTAGGGAAGAGTTCAGTGGGAAGTAGGTTCAAAGAGCCAGAAAAATGGCAGAGTATGTACCACAAATGTACACTGAATCTATTGATTTAAAACTCTGTAGGGACAAGTGAAAGGTAAGAAAAAAGTGTTTCATTAGTAACTCAACTGGAATGTAAAAAAAAATTTCCTTGGGGACAGGGATTCAGCTCAGTGGTTCAGCCACCTGCCTCACAAGCACAAGGTCCCGAGTTGGATTGCTGGTACCCAAAAAGAGAAAAATTTTTCTGAGCAAAAATATTAATGTAAGAAATGATGTCCATTATTGATTTTAAAATTATATACAAAACAGTTACATTGGAAAAACATCCATATTACATACAAGTTTATTTCTTCAGACCAAATATAATGAAAAAAAAAAAGGAAACTATATCCAAATAATAAATACAGAAAATACAGATAAGCCTTTAACTAAATTAACTGGGGAGAAGCCTCATTGTTTTCAAAGTGATGAAACATTTTATTTTACATTATTTTCAAATATTGATTCTTTCGGGCCAGGGATTTAGCTCAGTGGTTTCACTGCCTGCTGCGCAAGTGCAAGGACCTGAGTTCAATCCCAGGTACCAAAAACAAACAAACAAACAAAAACAAATATTGATTCTTTCATCTTCATTAAGAGAATATAACAGATTTCTTGGAGAAAATACAGAATGAGATATTCTACAAATTTTAGGTGAAATGCTTCCTCTAAAAATATTATCAACAAAACTATGAAAGTAAGTTCAATGTTTAGTAAGTTGTGTGAATGGTCTTATTTAAGTTTATTGAGAAGTAAGTATATGGAGGAACTCAAATCCTCAGCTCTATGATCCAGAAGTAGAAGATAAGAAGAAGAATTTAAAAGAAAAAAATCACTGAACTATTGTGATTAGGTGGATGGTGAGATAGAGTATAAATAAACCAAATGTGGAAAAAAGAGGAAAAAAATATAATTTATAAAAGACATAATCATTTTGAATTTAATCTCAAAATAATACAAGTCACACTTAATGCAACACAGACTTCAAAATGAAAACGAACTTTTAACCGAAGAGTAGAAACTGGTTCCTAAGACAGAAATCTCATGGTGTTAATGTAATATAAAATAAAAATTAAGTTTCTATGTACCTAACTGTTGCAATACAGTTGCCTTTACTTGTGTAGGAAGGTTTTCTGTCTGTAAAAGTTGTTCATAGGCTTCTTTCGCAGCATGATACTTCCTCTATAGAACAGATGAAAAAGAGGATAAAATAAAATGGTAAATATTTAAGTAGAAACATCCTTTATTTTTAACAATGCATAAATGCCTTTAATTTAACTTAGTAATGAAACAATAAAAATAAAAGTAATACTCAATCACCCCTTCAACACCAACAGGGGTTTTGGAAACAGCCACATACATCCATTCTCATAACAAAAACTGCAGATATTCAAGTTTTTATATGCCCCTTTTATACTTTAGGTCACTTCTACATTATACTATTTGAAAATGTATTATTAGCCTGGAAATACTTTCAAAGAGAGAATAGTTGAGCAATAAAGCAAGTGACACTAAATCTATTACAACCACAAAAGTACTCAAAACTCAAATTTTAAAATATACACTTTCTGGGCTGGGGATTTGGCTCAGTAGTGCCATGCCTGCCTCACAAGTACAAGGTCCTGAGTTTGCTCTCCAGTACAAAAAAAAAAAAAAATATATATATATATATATATATATATATATATATAAAGCAAATATACATGGTTTAAAGGACATTACATTTCCTATTGATAAAATGTAGCAATGTTTAAAATATTTAAGGTAAAAGAAAAATTTCTAACTGAATCCATTTGTGCATAGCTTTTCCTTAGGAAGTACAATTAACACTAAAATTTATTACTGTTCTGATCATAAAGTTAGGGAACTTTTCCAAAAAAGGAAAAACTAACAAAGCAAAAACAATAAATATTTTCTTTAAAATACACTTAGTGAAACAATGTCTTACAGTGGCTTTTACTCACAGACTCAGTACCCTAAGCAGTTTATTTTTATGTACAAGAGAAAAAGAAGAAGAAAGTGTATTTCAAGAACTAGTCATAATAACATTAAATGAGTAATGTACCTAAGTCAATTGTGTATAAATTGGGTCTAAAAAAGTAGAATTAGAAGTCTAACAACAACAACAACAACAAAAAAGACTAAACCAACCTGATTAAGGAAAGTACAGAAACAGACAATAACACTGCTTTTTATCTTTCTCACACATATCTTCAGGGATGCTGCTATCTACACAAAAGCACTGCCTCAATATTTAAAACTTTCATATATATAATGATAAATATTTGCCAAATATATTATCTGTGTAAAAGGAAAAGCCTCGAATTATGAAATAAAATTTACTTGTACATAAAACATTATTTTAACAATGAAATTTATAAAAGTAAATTTCAAGACCATTGAAAAATAAGAAGAGGGGAGATTACGAAAATCTACTCAAACATAAAATTAGTATGTCCACACAGAATTTTTTTAGTCAAGTAAGCTAATGGAGGATAATTCAAAAAAAGGAGACAGAAGTAAAAAATTTTTAAAAATTTAAAAAAATAATAAAATGCCAAACATTGGTCAAGATGTCAATAATTACCTTAAATGCAATGTCCAATTAAAAACATTTTGAACATATAATTAAAAGAATTTACCTTAGTAAATTTTGAAACAGGTGCATTATATAGCTTTCATTTCAAATTTAACAACACAGCTAAACTAAAAATATGAGAATGGAAAATTGTAAATAATTAAAACATTATGTAGCACAGGAATACAGTTTTTTTTAAAAAAAGATAAATAGCTCCAAAACTTTCACCACAGAAACACGTAAAAATTGTCTGAAAATAAGGTTATAGTCATCAAAGCCTATCAACTAATGCATGAAACAAAAAGCTGGAGAAAGAACTTTGAGAAATTAGAACTTTCTAAAGTTTTGGTGTAGCCCAACTCTAAGACCACTTATTTGGGAGGCTGAAGCAAAAAGACTGAAAGTCCAAGGATCGCCCAGGCAACTTACAAGACCTTGTCTCAAAAATTTAAATGGCCTGAGGATATAACTCAGTGGTGGAGATCCCCTGGGCTCAATCCACAGTACTTCAGAAAGTTTTGGTATATGCAGGACATTTTGGAAAGCCTGCTCATACCTTCAAAATTCTTTTGTTCAATGAAGATATAGGACTATAAAAATTCACTTCTACTAATTTTAAGGCTCAGGTTAAGAAGAAAATGAAGACTAAGACTTATAAATAATCTACAAATTAACAAAGTACCCATGAAAGAGACAATTTCCAGAAACAGAGGGTTTTTGGTGGTTTCTTTTTATTTTCCTCTTCTGCATTTTATTTTACTTCTTATTTTGTCTTTGGGTATGCAAAAAAAAAAAAAAACCTATATTGTTAGCTAGCTAAACACAAACTAAAAGGAAAACATATAAAAATAATACAAACTTAACATAATTTATACAGTGACTAAATAAATAGCTGTAAGAGACAGAAAAAAACAAAATCAAATCCTGAGAGAAAAGGCAGTCTGACTTCCAAAACTGTCATATTAAAATACCCAAAATGTTGGCTCGGGATTTAGCTCAGTGGTTTTGCCACCTACTGTGCAAGCTCAAGGACCCAAGTTTGATCCCCGGTACAAAAAAACCAAAAAACCCAAAATGTCAAGTGTTCATCAAAACATAATGATACATATAAAGAAACAACACAGACTTATCCATTCAAAAGATAGAGACTTCTGTTTTTCCCTCTTGCAGGTTAAAAGTTGAAAGTCAAAACTCTATGCTATAGCAATAAGTCAAAAGCCAAGAAAAATGCTAATATCAAAGCTGTTTTAAACTGATCAGAAAAGCCAGGTGTGGTGGTGCATGCCTGTAATCGCAGCACTTGTAAGGCTGAGGCACGAGGATTACTACATGGTCTCATCAGTGAGTTCAAGGCCAGCTTGAACCACAAAAAAAAAAAAAAAGAATGAAAATTGATCAAAGAGGAGATCATATCCAAAATAAAAAGAGTGACAGCCCAATACAGAGAATCTGCAGACAGCAACCCAGACACCAACCAAAATTCAAAGCCTGGGTCTAGAGATACATGATACTTTGGTTGTCTAATGGCCACAAGCTCAAACTTTACACTGCTGGAACAGCAAAGTTTGAAAAATCTTCTTAGTGTACATAATTCCGCTGACAATCCAACTGAAAATCCAACTTGAAAAAACTTCTAGGAGCTGAGAGTCAGGTGTTGCATTTCATCAAGGACACAAGTGATGTGCTTCAGTGTAAGTGCCACTCTAGCCCAGATAACATACAGTGCTTATGTTAGTGCATTAAAAACATTCATCATTGTACTTTTGTTGTTGCTGTTGTTGTTTTTGTTGTTTGGTTCCATAAAATATCATAACTGTGGCTCCAAAGAAAGTTAATGATATCAGTAAAGTTAAGGGGAAAACTGTGAGAACCACCGTAGTCTTTAAAAAGGAAATCATTAGGAAATTTGTTAAAGTACTATAAAAATCAATTTATAAGTGTAATTTTGGGGCCTGAGAACCAATTAGTTTTCCATTATTTCTTATGGGAAAAAAAATTGTCCAGTTCTTGAACTTTTCATGGTTTTTCACGGTTTCTTGAACTTTTCAAACTGAGTTCAATAACTGAGGTACCACTATATCTATATAGCTCAGTGGTAAGAGTGCTTGCCTAGTATACGAAATGCCCTAGGTTCAGTCCTTTGCAATGTGGAGGGGAAAATAAACTTGTACTGGAATCACAGAGATATGTTACAGTACATGTTACAAAATACAGAAGCTCTGCCTAAACAAATTTGAGATAGGAAAAATACCATGGTACCTGTTTTACTTTATACCTAGCGCCCCACCACCCATCTTTATGCACTCATAGCAGGGGCTTTTGGGAGATCACTGGAACATGGAGGGATGATAACCTGCCCTGCATTAATCAACTGATGACTCACAACTAAGTATGAGGATGCATGGAGTACTGGGCGTGGGTTGGAAGGGCATACCTCTCTCCTGTGATCCTGTTTCCCCTCTCTGCTTTCTGATAGACCATGAGGAGCTCTCCTCCACGAAGCCTGTCATGACTTCCTACCTTAGAGCCAGCCTATTAAGTACTGAAACCTCTGCGAAGTGTAAGCCAATATAAAACTCTCCTTTAAGTTGTGGGATATTTTTGTCCCAGCAATTGAAAGTGAATAAGACAAGATCCCAAACTCTTTTTTAATTTTACTTCCAGTTTCTCAAGGTAAATAGAGTTCCTTCAAGCTTTAGGCAAGGGAAAAGAAAAGTACCCATTTAAAAATACCAGAGCAGCAGAGGATCCAGGCAGCATGAAGACCCCTGCTCCATTCCAATTTCCACCCACAGCAACTGTGAGGACCCAGGTGTGGCTTGGAGTCCCAGCTCCCTCCCATTCACTTGGCTTGACCAACTAGCACAAGCTGAGGATCCAGGCAGCATGAAGCCCACCCCCCGGCCCCTTTCCGTCCTGGGCTCTGCCCATGGCATGGTGAGGACCCAAGGCGGCTTGGAGCCCCTCTTTGTCCTGCTCTATGCTCTACTCGACCAAGCAGCACAAGCTGAGGATCCAGGCAGCTTGATCCCCCATCCCTGCTCTGGGCTGCGCCCAGGGCTTGGTGAGGACCCAGGTGAGGCCAGGAGCCCCTGCTCCCTACAAGCTCCACTTAGCCTCTCCGGTGCCTTCACGGCCCAGTTCCCCCCCACACACACACCATCGTCCATGACACCACCCCCACCTCTGGCCTCCTGGCTCTTCTGCTACCTGGTTCCACACAACAGAGGCACAGGGGATTATATAGGCTCCTGTCCTGAGCGCCACAAGATAGAGCAGAAGTTAGTAACAGAAAGAGGGCCTCTCAGGCTCCTCGGAAAACTGAAGCTCAGCGGAAAAATAAAGAGAATCTCTACAATAAAGGCACATCAGACCACCATACTTGGTAAGTTGGAGGGATCATCACCTCACATCGGAACCTGCACTACCTTCAGGGGAAGGGCAACTGGAACCTGCAGTAGAACTTTACAGAGTTCAACCCTGCATGAGGACAGGGAGCTCAACTGGGGACTAGCAGCCAAAAATCTGCCTGAATCTCACAGGTCTGCTACTGGCTTGCTGAGACTCATTGACTCATATATACACACACCTGCTTATGTTGCCTGCTGTGACAGCAGAGACATACCCTGAAGGAGGCCCATCATTTTTATCTTTTGTTGTTTGCAAAAAAGAAAAAAAACCTTTTCTCTTATTTTTAATTCTTTTTACTTTTTTCTACTCTTTTCAAACTTTTACTTTTCTCTTATTCTTCCTTTCTTTTATCTTTGTGCTCTCTTTCTCCGCGCCCCCCCCCCCATTGCAGCCCACACGGCTCTTCATCTCTATTTGTTCCTTTCTGGACTGAATTCACATTTCTCCTTTACTTTTCTTTTCTTCTCTTTTCCTTCTCTTGATTATCATTAGTTTTAAAGGAAAGTAAATACACTATCTAGCCTCTTCCCTATTAGTGTTAGGTGACTCTGCTCATGTCTTTGTTCTTTCATTCTGCCTTTTCCTCTTGCCTTTAACAATTTCTTAGTTTGTGTGATCTTCCTGTATCTTCTGCCCTCACTGCTATTGTTTCCTGATCTTCCTACCTGGCCCTCCCTCCCCAACTCTTTCTAACTCCCCATCCAGAAGGGTAAAGTTGCTATATTTAAGAGTTTATTCACTATAAACATATGTTGGGGTGGTCCTCCGTTTTAATTCACACAGTTAAATGTGATAGATTAGTAACTACCACAAACTGTCATTTTCTAAGCTGCACTTGATGCTATGGTGTTGCTGATTGTATCATTTGGACTAAGATGTTGTGATTGAGCTATTGAATCAGTTGTCCTTCCTGGTATAATGAAAATGAAATAGTCTCGGAGTCATTAGTCTCAAAACCTAAAGACCAGCTATATCTGGAAGACAGCTCTGAAAATCATTCCACAAGGGTTTTAAACACAAGCAACAAAGATACTTACATTAAGCAATTTTGAAATATCAACCCAGGAATTAAACCAAGAACAGTACCAAAAAGAAAAAAAAATGAGAAGACATTTAAGCAAGGCACAAACTCAGGCTTTCACCCCACAAACGGCAAATTCTGGGGGAAATGAGATGGAAAAGTCTGATAACCACCTGGATACCCTGAACTGATAGCACACGAAGTAACAAAACAGATGGATGAGGCTCTAAAAAAATTCAAAGCAGAAATAATCTCCCAGATAACTACAGACATGGTGAGCAGAGTGAAAGACATGATTAGAGAATCTAGAACAGACATAGATAAGAAAATAGATGAGATGAGAAACATGCTGGAAGCCATGAATGCACATCATAAGAAAGAAATGGAAACCATGATCGCCCAACATAAGAAAGAAACAGAATCCAGGAAACAGATTCAAACAGATACTCAGGAGATTAAAAATTCCACTGAAAGCATGCAGAGTAGCTTAAGAGAATCTGAACACAGAATATCAGATATAGAAGATCGGACTGAGGTTAAGGACCATGAAAACAGAGATTTCTTAAAGATAGTAAGGGCCCATGAGAAATCAGTCCAGCAGCTCCTAGATGATCCAAAGAAGAATAACGTAAGACTGATAGGAGACCACAAAAAAACAGGAGAAAGTACAACTGACATAAAAAATCAGTTCACAGAAGTAATAGTAGAAAATTTCCCAGACAGAGGTGGAGAAATGGACATACAGATAACGGAAGCATATAGAACTCCAACTAGCCATGATCAAAAACATCTACACCTAGACATATAATAGTCAATTTCTCAGAAACCCAAAAGAAGAAGAAAATTTTACAGGCAGTTAGAGAAAAGAAACAAATCACCTACAAAGGAAAGCTCATCAGAATCACAGCAGACTTCTCAACACAAACCCTCAAATCAAGGAGAGCCTGGAGTGAAGTATTTCAACCCCTAAAAGAAAATAACTTCCAACCTAGACTGTGGTATCCTGCAAAATTATCTTTCAAAATCAATGGGGAACTTAGATACTTCCATGACAAAGAACACCTGAGAAATTTTATGAACACCAAACCAGAACTCCAAACAATTTTAAGCAATATCCTAGAAAAAGGGCACAACACCATGAGGCCCAACAGAGGGAAGCCACCAAGAAAGGTAAGACACTAAAGGGAAAGGGGGTAAAATAAGAAATAAAAGAGCCAACAAGAGTAAAACATTATGACAAGGATGAGCCAATATCTATCAATGTTAATGGCCTCAATTTGCCAATCAAAAGAAATAGACTGGCAGAATGAATCAAGAAGCAAAATCCAGCAATATGCTGTAAACAAGAAACACATCGAACTCGAAAGGAAATGCATAGACTGAAAGCAAAAGGATGGAAAACAGTTCTCCATGCCACAGGAACACAGAAAAAAAGCAGGGGTAGCAATCTTATTTGCGGACAAAGTAGATTTCAAACCAAAACCAATTAAGAGAGACAAAGATGGTTACTACATCCTTGTGACAGGGACAATCCAAGAGGAAGAGATGACAATCCTAAATATATATGCACCAAATAAAAATGCCCCCAACTACCCAAAACAAATAGTAATGGACATGAAAAACCAAACAAGCACTAATACAATTGTAGTGGGGGACCTCAATACCCCTCTAATGCAAATAGACAGATCATGTAGAAAAAAAATTAACAATGAAATTCCAGAACTGAACCAAGCTATTGAACAAATGGATTTAATAGACGTTTACAGAGTGTTCCACCCCACAAAATCAGAATACACATTCTTTTCAGCTGCACACGGATCATTCTCTAAAATAGATCACATGCTAGCTCTTAGGACTTATCTATGTAAAGGTAAAAGAACTAAAGTTATCCCCTGTATATTATCAGACCATAGTGCAGTAAAACTGGAGGGCAATAATATAAGAAACTGCAAAACTCCCACGAACCCATGGAAATTGAATAACACCCTCCTGAACAACCAATGGATCACAGAGGAAATTAAAGAAGAAATTAGACAGTTTCTACAAGTAAATGATAATGCCAGTACAACATACAGGAATCCATGGGACACAATGAAAGCAGCTCTACCTGGGAAATTCTTTCAATGAATGCCCATAATAGGACAACAAAGAGAACTCAGTTACATAACCTAATGCAGAACCTCAAGATCCTAGTTTTGAAGAGCAAAACAAACCCAAAGCTGGTACAAGAAAGGAAATTATAAAGATCAGAGCAGAAATCAATACAGAATGATACAAAAAAATAATGAATCAGAGTTGGTTTTTTGAAAGAATAAATAAAATTGATAAACCTTTAGCCAATTTTATCAAAAAAGGAAGAGAAAAGGCTTAAATCCATGCAATTAAGAATGAAAAAGGTGACATCACAACAGACCCAGCGGAAATGCAGAGGATCATGAACACTTACTTTTGAGAACTTCTACTCTAATAAAATGGAAAATACAGAAGAAATGGACAGATTCCTAGATACATACAAACTTGCCAAAGTTAAATGAAGATACAGAAATTCTAAACACCCCAATAACAATAAATGAAATTGAAAACATAATAAAAAATTTATCAACGAAGAAAATTCCAGGTCCTGATCACTTCACTGTTGAATTCCACAAGACATTTAAAGAAGAACTATCACCACTACTCTTTAAACTCATCAAGGAAATTGAAAGGGAAGCAATGCTTCCAAATTCATTCCTGGAACCAAGTGTCACTTTGATTCTAAAACCACGGAAAGACTCAACCCAAAAAGAGAACTACAGACCAATCTCCCCAATGAACAGAGATGCAAAAATCCTCAACAAGATACTGGCAAACAGAATACAGAGGGTCATCAAGAAGACTGTACACCATGACCAAGTTGGATTTAGCCCAAGGATGCAAGGATGGTTCAACATCTGTAAATCAATAAATGTAATACACTATATTAACAGTGAAGGACAAAAACCACATGATCATCTCAATAGATGCAGAAATGGAATTTGACAAAATCCAACATCCAATCATGATAAAAACGCTATAGAAAATTGGAACAGAAGGTCTTTATCTCAACCTAATTAAGGCTATTTATGAAAAACCAACAGCCACCATCATACTAAATGGTCAAAAACTGAAAACTTTCATGCTAAAATCAGGAAAAGACAAGGATGCCCACTATCACCACTCCTGTTCAATATACTTCTGGAAACATTAGCCACAACAATTAGAAAAGAGAAAGAAATAAAAGGAATACAGACAGGAAAGGAAGAAGTGAAACTTTCACTATTTGCTGATGACATGATACTTCACATAGAAGACCCAAAAAACTCCGCCAAAAGTCTTCTAGACCTAATTGACAGATTCAGTAGAGTAGCTAAATACAAGGTCAACACTCAAAAAAACAATACCCTTCTGATACACAAATAGCAGACTCATTGAGAGAGAAATACGGGAAATAATTCCTTTTACACTAGCATCCAAAAAAATGAAATATCTAGGAATCAATCTAACAAAGGAAGCAAAAGACCTCTACACTGAAAACCACAGCTCTCTGAAAAAGGAGATCGAAGAGGATACAAGAAAATGGAAAGATATCCCTTGTTCCTGGGTAGGAAGAACCAATATAGTGAAAATGGCCATACTTCCAAAACTACTATATAGATTTAATGCAATGCAGACTGAAACTCCAATATACTTCAAAGAACTAGAGAAAACAATCCAAAAATTCATTTGGAATCAGAAGAAACGTAAAGTGGCCAAAGCAATTCTAGGCAACAGAGACATGGCTGGGGTTATCACAATCCCCAACCTAAAACTATACTGCACAGCTACTGTGATAAAATCAGCATGGTACTGGCAAAGAAACACACCCGAGGATCAGTGGAATAGATTAGAAGATGCAGAAACAACTCCAGACATACTCAACCACCTCATCTTTGACAAAGTACCCAACCACCATCATTGGTGGAAAGATAGCCTATTTAATAAATGGTGTTGGAAAAACTGGGTTTCAACCTGCCAAACATTAAAACTAGATCCATACCTATCACCGGGCACTAAACTAAGATCAAAGTGGATTAAAGATATAAATATTAAGACAGAAACACTAAACTTGCTGGAAGATAAGTTAGGTAAAACTCTTGAAGACACTGGCATAGGAAAAGACTTCATAAACAAAACCTCAGTAGCAAGGGAACTAGCACAAAGAATCAACAACTGGGATCTCATCTTATTAAAAACTTTCTGCACTGCAAGAGAAACCACCAACAGAGCTAAGAGCCAACCTACAATGTAGGAAAAAAATTTTAGCAGCTGTGCCTCAGACAAAAGTCTAATATCTAGAATATATAAAGAACTGAAAAAAATCAGACCCCCAAAATTCAAATTCCCAATTCAAAAATGGGCATTTAAAATGAAAAGACATTTCTCAGAAAAAGAAGTAAAAGAAGCAAATAAATACATGAAAAAATGTTCAACATCACTGGTCATTTGAGAGATGCAGATGAAAATGAGATTCCACCTCACCTCAGAAAGAATGGCCGCTATCAAGAAATCAACCAATAATAAATGCTGGTGGGGATACGACGAGAAAGGAACTCTTCTCCACTGTTGGGAGTGCAGACTGGTGCAAACACTGTGGAAATCAGTATGGAGATACTTCACACAGCTAGGACTAGAGGTCTCATTTGACCCAGCTATTCCCCTGCTGGTTATCTTCCCAAAAGAATTAAAAGAATCATACCACAGTGATATATGTGCACCCATGTTTATAGCGGCACAGTTTGTAATAGCTAAAGCTTGGAAACAGCCCAAGTGTCCATCAACTGGAAACTGGATAAAGATGATGTGGGGTTTTTTTTAATAAAATGGAGTACTACTCACCTATAAAGAACAAGAAACTAGAGACATTCATAGCTAAATGGATGCATACTGAGGACATACTCTTTTTTTTTTTTTTTTGGTACCGGGGATCGAACTCAGGACCTTGCACTTGTGAGGCAGGTGGCAGAACCACTGAGCTAAATCACCAGCCCATGAGGCCATACTCTTAAGTGAAATAAATAGGACATACATGTGTAAATACCGAATAGTTTCTCTGATGTGAGAAATTGAAAGTGTAAATAAGGATTAAAATGAATAATTCATAATTTGAAATAGGAAAAGGTCCAAAGGTGTAGGGGTGGTGGGAGGGCAAGGGAAAAGGGAAAAAGGGAAAGGAAAAATTATGAGAAAAGAAAAAAAAAAAAGGAAACAAAATCTATATAAATAGGGAAGGGTGCAGGGGATGGAGGGCGCACAGGTAATGGGGGAAAAAAATAAGAACTAAGATACATCACATACAGGTACAAGCACCCGATGATAAATGTAAATGTATTGCATACCTAAAATGTGCCAAGGAAAGAATTTTTTTATAAAATAAAGTAAAAATTAAAATACCAGAGCACTCTATTCTTTTTTAACAAATCTGACCTTAGAAGAAACACTTTAATCAAAGGCTTATTTGGGATTTATCAGAGCCTAACTGACTGAAGAAAAACCACATATCCAACTCCAGCTCCTTCTAGTCTTCTACCTGCAGAAGAGAAAATGGCCAACCACAGCACACTCTAGCCTTACTATTATACAAAATGGGGAGTGCAGTGAGGAGGTCACAGTGCACAGGTGAAATGCACTGAAGGTGACTTGTAATTAAGTATGATACATTTCCCCTCCCCTCACACTTTACTACTATCATGTTACTTCCCTTCAACCAGTATATCACACCCAGCTGTTAAGAAAAAGGTAAAAAATACAAATGGAGGAAAAATAAAAATAAAAAACAGATATGGCTAGATGTTGAAATAATACATCAGGAATATAATTATGATTAAGACCCTAAAACATCTAACTGATAAAGCAGATAACAAGAACCAAGGACAAAATGAGCAGATGAAAAGTATAGAAACTAAAAGAAATGCGAGAGATCAAAAACAAGAGACTAGAAATAGAATAGCTACATTATCTACAAGAAAGAAAGAAAACTGCTTTGTTCAGAAATAATATGATTATTTATATAAAAAACTTCAAGAATTGACACATTATAATAATCCTGGAATTACTAAGCAATTATCTCATGGCTGCAAGATACAAAGTACAAAAGAGTTGGTCACTCTTTTATACTAGCAAAACACAAGTAGATTCTGAAATTACCACAATACTACTTACACAGTAACCCCCCAAATAATTATGTACAAATCAAACAAAATGAGCACAAAAGCTATGAGAGGAAAGCTATAAAACTGCTAAAAGATATCAAAGAATAACTTTAAAAATAGATAAACAGAGCTAGGGATTTATTTCAGTTGCACCATGCCTGCCTCAAAAGCACAAGGTCCTGAGTTCAATCCCAGGTACTACAAAAAAAAAGAAAAAGGATAGATAGATCATGTTCTTTTACAGTAAGACCCAACAGTGTCAAAAATGACAGTTCTTTAACTCATAAAAAAATAATTAAAACTATCTACAAGATTCCACAGTTCCACACGCTCTCAATATTTCTACAGATTACTTTCTGGATGCCAATGTAACGGTACTGATGTCTTATATAATGTCTTCATGATCAGATAAGCCATGAAATTGAAAGGGAAGAAAATGTTGGAGAATTGACACTACCCAACTCCAAGACATATCACAAAGTTAATATTAGTAGAAGTGAAAAATAGAATGCATATACAGATCCACATAGAGCACTGATCATTGTAACAAACACACATAAACAGTCAGTTGGTCTTTGACCAAGGAGCAAAAGCAATCCAAGAAAGAAAATAATCTTTACAACAAATGGTACTATAATAGTAAATGGGCAAAAAGATCTGTGCAGATGTTAAACACTTCAAGAAAAATTAATTTAGAATGCATCAAGAGCTTTAATAACATCTAAAACTTATTCTCTGCAGAAGACACTACCAAGAGAAAAAATATAAGCCATATAGTGACAAAATATTTGTGAAAGATATCAGTTGACTAATCTAAAAGATACAAAGAATTCATAAAACCTAACTGTAAGAACACAAACATCCTGATTTTAAAAATGGACCACTGCATGACAAATACCTCACCAAAGAAGACATACAAATGAGCATATAAAAAGATCAACCACATCTATCATTAGGAAACTCCAAATTAAAATGAGGTAATACTGCACACCTATCAGAATAGACAAAATCCAAAACACCAATAATATCAAATGCTTTCAAATATGAGGACCACTGATTTTGCATGTATTTCTGATGAAAATGAAATACTGCCACTTTGGAAAACATTTTGGCAATTTCTTACAAAACTAGCTTTACCCTTATCATATGATGCAGGTCTAAGAAAAAAACCATGGTGCCTGTAAATACAATTCAAATCTTGGAGGATGTAAGATGCTTTGCTATATACATTTTAGCTAGTATTATGCATTTTCACCTACCTAATAAAGTTTCTTTTCTTTTTTTTTTTTTTTTTTGGTACTGGTGATTGAACTCGGGTCCTTGTGCTTGCGCAGCAGCAGGTGGTGAAACCACTCAGCTAAACCCCGGGTCAAAGTTTCTTTTCTTATAAAATTGAACAAAGTAAAACCACTGCAGTTACAAACTGGTATAGCCAGAAGACAGATTTTTAGGGTAGTATACTACTTGGCACGGCACTGTAACAATGGATTATATTTTCAAACTTACGTAATGTGAAACATTAAGCATGACTAACCTGGACAATGTAGTTTCACTAACAAGACAAATGCGCCACTCTAGTTGCAAATGCTGATAATGAGTGGGCTATAAAACAGCCTAATATGGAAGTAAGTGTAACAGAAATCTTTGCATCTTCTTCAGTTCTGCTATAAAACTAAAACTCCATTAAAAAGTACTGATTAGAGGTGACATCACTGTGGATTAGCAGAAGTGGTATCAAGTAGATACTGGGGTACACCAGATAAAAGAGAGACCAACCACAGGAACACATCTTGAATGAGATAGTCAAATGGTGTAATATAGAATTATGGTAAGCTAGAATAAGAAGTGAAGAAGCCATTCAACCTCAGCATTATTCCCAATACCTGCTTAGAGACTTGAAATCATCAGAAATCCCAAAACTCTCCTAAACAAGCAAAGTGAGCAATGCCTCCCACCCTCTAAATGCTTGCCTACCACAATGGTTACACTACTGGGACTTAGGCAGGAGACCAAGATATTCCCAGAAAAGAGACCCCTCACCCCAGGTGCTAGGAAATCCTAAACCAGAGAAACAGAGGATTACTGTGGGGTTAGCAGTAAACTAGGCAGTCTAGAATTGCATTTTATTTTTTCTTTTCTCTTCTTTTTTTGGCACTGAGGATTGAACTCAGGACCTTTTTGCTTGCAAGGCAAGTGGCAGAACCACTGAGTTAAATCCTCGGCCCTAGAATTTCATTTTCACCTTCCTGGAAACTGATGCTGAGACCAACAGCATCTGTCACACAGAGACTACCAGATTGGCATTAGCTGGGACTATCTCCTTCCTGACCACAGATGTCCCTGAAATTGCCAATTGGAGGGGAACCGGGCAAGTAGCAGCAAAGGTAGGAACTAAGAGTGCCAAGGACAGAAAAAGAAGAAAGGGCAGGAGCTAACTGTGGAGTCCATAACTAGTTCCTGGCTGTAGGACTAAGACTGAGATCCTCCAGAGATAGAGGCAAGAGGCTCATACCATCATACTAAAAAACAAAGAGGTTTATGAACATGGCCAGCTAAAGTCAACACCATTGACAAACTACTCTTCCATATTCACTTAGTCAAAAAAGGAAAGATAATTATTCTCTTTTTTTCTTTCTCTTTTTTTGTTTCTGTCAGCTCAATAGGAAGAGGAAAGGAGAAAGTCAAGTTATCTGTCTCGGCAGATGATATAATTCTTTTTTTAAAATTTCTGGGATGTGCCGGGTATTTAGCTCAGTGGTTCCATCCCCTGCCTTGCAAGTGCAAGGACCTGAGTTCAATACCTGGTACCAAAAGAAAAGAAATTTGGGAGAGGAATATAGTTCAGTGATGCAGCATCTGCCTGGCAAGAGTGAATCCCTCAGTTCAATTCCCAGAATTCACCATCCCACAAAAATTTAGTATATGTTTGCAATTTAAGCAGTTTACAATTATCTTTGGGTGTAGTTAAATGCACATATTACAACTTTTTAGGGGGCTGGGGATTTAGCTCAGTGGTTCCAGTGCCTGCTGCACAAGTGCAAAGTCCTGAGTTTGATCCCTGGTACCGAAAAGAAAAAACCAAAACTATAAACAACTTGTTTGTTTGTTTTTTTAATCCCTTTCTCCTTCTTCTCCCTCCCTGCCCTCTCAGGTTCCTCTATCCCCTTTTTCATATATGTTGATATTATGAATGATACAATTCTTACACAGAACTCCAAGAAGACTTCTAGATCGCATAAACAAATTCTGCAAAGTTGCAGGATACCACACATAAAAATAATAGTATTCCTGTGCACCAATAATGAGCTCACCAAGAAAAAAATCAGGAAAACAATCCCATTCACAATAGCTTTATAAAATATTAAACACCTGGAATTAACCTATCCAGGAATTTAAAAGACCTCTAGAATGAAAACTGTACAGAATATGAAAGAAGACATCAAAAAATGGAAAATCCTTCCCTGTTCATGGAGTAGCAAAATTAATGCTGTAAAGCTGGCCATGTTAAAAAGTGATCTACAGATTCAATGCAATCCCTTTTAAAAGACCAAGATCATACTTCAAATAACTAGAAAAAAATTAAAACATTCATATGAAATAAGAAAATATCCACAATGGATAAAGCAACGGAATTGGGGAAAACAAAAAGTAATGAGGCCAGTATCACAATATCCAATTTTAAAAAATACTACAAAGCCATAGAAACAACAACATGTTACTGGCACAAAAAATACATACACACATGTGAACCAAGAGAACAAGACATGTAGACCAAGAAAGAGAAACAGAAACAAACCCACAGCCATGTCATTTTTGACAAGGGGGCCAAAAGCACATGTTAGAGAAAAGATAGCCTTTTTAATATATGATGCTCGGAAAACTGGTCACAGGCAGAAGACTTAAATTATATCCTACCTTTCCTATTCTACCTTTAGATGAAAGACATAGATATAAAACCAGAAGCTCTGTAACTGCTGGAAAATAACTGTGACAACACTTGTAAAACTGGCCATGATACTGAAAGCAATCTACAGATTCAATGCAGTTCCTATTAAAAGACCATCATAATTCAAAGAATTAGACAAAAAATTTTAAAATTCGTATGAAATCAGAAAAGATCCATAATGAACAAAGCAATCCGTTACAGTCAAAGACTTTTTTGAGTAGGACTCCAAAAGCACAGAATATTGAGTCAACAAAAGAGATTACATCAACATAAATAGCTTCAGCACAGCAATAAAACAATCAACAGCAAGGAGACAACCAAGAGAATGAAAGAAAATCATTCCTAGCTACTTGTTTGATAGAAGATTAATATCTAGAAAATATAAGGAACTCAAAAATTAATTCCTCCAAAACAATAACCTAATGAAGTAGGCAAATGAACAGAACAGATATTTCTCACAAGAAGTCATACGAGTGAGTGTTAAATTCAGAAATAAATGATCAACATGTTCAACCATTAGCAAAATGCAAACTAAAATTATTTTGAGGTTCTGGCTCACTTCAGTTGATATGATTATCATCATATTGTTGGAGGGAATGCGCACTAGTGTAATCACTATGGGATTACTCAAAAAATGAACAAGCAAGGTGTAGTGGCACACACCTGTAATCCCAGCTCACGGGAAACTAAAACAGAAGGATCACCAGGAGTTCCAGACCAGCCTAGGATAGGATACACAGGGAACAAGGCCATCTTGAACTACACAGCAAAACAAACAGAAAAAAACAGAAAGAATGAAAGAAAAACAGAAATATCATTTGTTCCAACTACATCACTCCTGGGTATGCTCACAAAGAAATAAAAGACATCTTGCTATATGTATACACGTTTATAGTGCCACAATTTGAAAGAGTTAAGCTGCAGAAACTGCCTAGATGCCTATCAACAGATGAATGAATAAAAAAGTGATATGACTTTATATGTACATGTGTTATTCTAACAAAGAATGGCAACATGTCAACTGCAGCAAAATGGATGGAACTAGGGATTTCAGTGAAATAAGCAGGATTCAAAAAGTTAGGTGTCATGTTTTCTCCTCTATGAGTAAAAAAATTAATATTATAGGAAACCAGGTGATAGTTTTGGAAAAACACAAGGGGATCAGTGGGAGGGAAAAAGGTAAAAGGGGATAATGTAATAGATATTATCAAGATATGTTAAGTGTATGTACTAATTTCTTTAACAAGCCTCACCATTCTATATTTCTATATGCACCAATAAAATAAGTAAAGTAGTCTAATTAGTTAATAAAACAAAATAAAAGAAATTATCTCAGTGGAAGTACAAAGTTATACCTACTAGAGGAAAGCTTTTCCAACAACTATCTAAATAGGTTTGGGAAAAAAAACTAACCACAGGAAGAAAAGTAGAAGAAAACTGGAAATTATAAATGAACAAAGTCAGGAAAGAATGAAAATCTACAGGAAAGAAATATAGAAATAGACCTTTACAATGTAAGAAATGAAAGTCATATCAGATATAAGCAGAGAGATGAATCAGAAAGCTTGAAAATTCAAGTCAAATTAACTCAAGCAGTTAAGTTTAAAACATTTAAATAGAAAATAAAAAGATGGAGAAAAAGTAAAAGGTACTAACAAACCACTAAAAAACTCAAGTACAACAGAAATTTCAAAATGAAAGGAGAGAAGCAAAACTGGAAGCATTCTTAAAGAAATGACAAAAAGTAACAAATTTGATAAAATGTGAATTACTATATTCAAAAAGCTTAACAATCAAAGAGGATTAAGAACAAAGCAACCTCAAGACACATTAAGAACAAAGAGAATGTTGAAAGCAATAGTGCTCACTGCAAACTGTGAAGACAAGAAAAATAAGGTGTCATATTTAAACTGATGAAAGTAAAATTAAAACAAAAACACAACAAGGCGTAGTGCTGTGGTGCACACCTGTAATCCTAGCTGTCAGTAGCTGGAAGCAGGAGGACGGCAAAGAATATGAGACCACAGACCCTGAAGAAAGAAAGAAAAGAAAAGAAGGAAGGAAGGGAGAGAGGGAGGGAGGGAGGGCGGGAGCGAGACAGAGTGAGAGAGGCAAAGAAAGACAAGGATCATCAACATAAGACCAAAGTATTCTTTAGGAATGGGGGAGAAATTTTGAAATTTCAAGATGCCCAGTGTGTAGCTGGCCTTCAAGAAACAGTAATAGGGAATTTTGGGGGCTGAAATTAAAGGGCATTATACAGTAATTCAAACACTAAAGAAATAAGAGCCTGATAACAGTAATAAACAGGTACATTTAAAAAGCTGGAATTAACAATTTTTTAGATATTTTCCCTTTACATAATTGAAGATATACATGTTAAAAATAATCCTTATAAACATGCTAGTAGATATACAATATATAGACAATATTTTGTAACAGTTACAATAAAAAGAACACATCTACACAGAAGCTATTTTCCATGTTACTTATTTTGAACATTACTACTTTGCATGTTGCTTATTCAGTAAGCATATATGCATATTTGTATATGTTCCAACTGTTACAAATAGAAGATAAAGTAAAACCTATGGTAAAAATAAACATTAAGAGGCAGATATGGTGGCACACCCCTATACTCCCAGCACTTAACAGGATGACAGAGGAAGATCTCCATGAGTTCAAGGCCACCCTGAACTATGCAATAAAAACCTGTCTCAAAAAAACAAAAAAATAACATAAAATTTTTTTTAAAAACATCAAAAGAAAATAAGGATAGAATCAAATTAATGCACTTCAAAAATATCGAGCACAAATAAAACCAGGAGAGAATAATAAGGAAGAAAGCAGAGAGGGCACACAAAAGGATATTCTTCATTATTTTTAATGTAAATGAACTAAATGTTCCAATCAAAGCAGAACTGGCAAAATGCATACAAACAAGTTCAATTTTCTGCTGTCCAGAAAAGACAATTTAGATACAAGACACAGAAAAGATAGAAAATAAAAGAAAAAATGCACTCTACATTAATAGTAACCAAAAGACAGGTAGAATAGGTACATTATTAAGCTAGGCCTGGAGGTACAGCTCAGCAGTAACATGCTTGGGTAAGTTGTGTTAGACTCTGGGTTCAATTACCAGCACTGAATAAAAGAGAAAAGAGAAAAAAGAAAAAATCAAATTGATGTCAAAAAAGATAAAAGGAACATCACAGGTTGACTCATGAATAAAAATTAGAAACATTATATGTGAAACCTAAGTCCCAAAATGTAAGTCAAGACGAAACTAAAAAGGAAAAAAAATCTTACAATCTTATTTGGAGACATCAATACTCTTATTTTTAATCAGAGACATAACATATATCCCAGACTTAACTTATAACATATTTGAAATAAATCTTATGCATCTTGTGAAATACAGTTAATCTTTTTCAAATGTTGCAGCACATTTCTTAGGATGCCTATCTTTGTCCTCACAGTATCACCATTTTCATATAAAAATATTTCCATGATTTTAGACCTAATCTCCATCATTTGAAATTTTGAATAAACACATTTATTCTCTATTTTCTTGACAATATCACTGAACATTTGTTTAGAAAGAAAAACTGAGTGAAGGAATACTTTTTACAAAATTTCTACATTATTAATTCATCTAAATGTTGAAATTCTATTTTTAAAATGTTTCCTATAATACCTTTATGCTCAGTTGTCATTAATTAAAAGAATAAGGACATTTATTCATGATGTGAAATTTTCCACAACAGAAAGGACTTGGAATTAAAAAAAAAAAACAACAAAATAGGATTTGGTTTTCCTTAACTTAGAATTTTTCATATGTTTACATAAATGAAATCTATCCAATACTGCTGGTACTACAGATAATGCTAAATAGCTATAATTCCTAATAGTTGATGCTTAAAAGTTAAAAGAGATGAAGAAACAATTTTAGTCATTTTTTAAAATGGCTTAAGTTGGTCAAACTAGGCACATGATAGTAAAGGCTTGTTATAAAACATCTACTTGTACCACAAGAGAAAAACTTTCAAAACATAATAATATCTTTTTATTGGGCCAGCAACTTAAGAAAATTCTTTTATACAGACATTTTTTTTTGTATACCCTTTTACTGGTACATTTAAGTGTACAATATAATGGCATTCATCACTGGTGATACACACCTTTACATACTCTCTTGGTTCTTATTTTTTCCCTCTTCCTCTACCCTCCCTTCAACACCTCCATCCCTCCCTATTTACAAAGACTTTGTTTCCATTTTTCCATTTTCTCATATTAATTCCATTCCCTTCTTTCCTTTCCCCTACCCCTTCCACTTCCCCTTTGCCCCTTTTCTTTCTATTTCACATTATCTATTATATCTTTTAATCCTTATTTACACTTTCAGTTTCTCACACTAGAGAAACTATTCGGTATTTACACATGTGTCCTGTTTATTTCACTTAGGAGTATCACCTCAATGTGCATCCATTTAGCAGTAAATGCCTCCAATTTCTTGTTTTTGATGCTGAGTAGTACTCCATTCAGACATTCTCTTTTTATTAACTTTAGTTGTACATTTTTTTATTAATGAAAAATTTTGCATCGTTTATTTTTCACCAGTTTGTTCTGGCATGCTTCTAATGATATCAGAATCACCTGGGTCAATGATCGCTAGTATGCATACTCATTTTCGACATGCTGTGCGCAGTTCAGTATTATTGCCACTGTAGTAATGGACACCAGTTTTGGCCAACATGGCATAGTACCCTATTTCAGATTTCCTCAAAGCCAGGCAGTTGCTGGCGATGACCAATTTCACTTTCCCAGGTCTGATCATCTTCAGTGTCTGCTTGTACCCCACTATGTACTTTCCACTTTTCATAACAAGTTGGAGTCTAGAGTTGATGGACTCCAGAGATTTTTTTCGTCTTCTTTGCGGCCACCATCTTCCTACCACAGGTGTGGGATAGCCCCCAACCAAAAGCAGCAGCCAAGATGCCCAGGAAGCAAAAAAGAGCTAGTTGTACATTTTAGGTATAAAATATAATGACATACATCTTTGGAAATCTGCATCTTTATGTAATCTCTCTTGGTACTTATTTTTCCCCCATACCCCTGGCTCTCCCTTCAAGCCATCCACCCCTCTCTGTTTATAAAGACATTGTTTCCTTTTTTTCATTCTCATATTAATTCCAAACCTTTCTTTCCTTTCTCCTACCCTTCTTACTTCCCCTTCCCCTTCGCCACCTTCTTCCTATACCTTTTAGTCCTTATTTACAATGAGTTTCTCACACTAGGGAAACTATTCAGTATTTACACGTGTCCTATTTATGTCACTTAAGACATGATGTAACATCACAATGTACATTCATTTAGCTATAAATGTCTGATTCATCATTCTTTACGGCTAATACTCCATGTTATAAAAGAAAATACATTTTCTTTCTCCACCTCTCCAGTTGATGGGCAATTGGCCTGTTTCTAACTTTTACCTATTACAGTGCTGCTATAAACATGGGTGCACATATATCAGTGGTATGATCCTTTTAATTCTTTTGGGAAGATACCCAGGAGGGGAAGAGCTGGGTCAAATGGGACTTCCAGTTCTAGTTCTCTGAGATATCTCCATACTGATTTCCACAGTGGTTGCACCAGTCTGCACTCATACCAACAATGGAGAAGGGTTCCTTTCTCCCCACACCCCGACCAGCATTTGTTAATGATTTCTTGATAGTAGCCATTCTTTCTGGGGTGAGGTGGAATTCCAGTGTTGTTTTCATTTGCATCTTTCAAATGACCAGTAATGTTGAACATTTTTTCATGTTTATTTGCTACTTCTTCTTTGTCTGAGAAATGTCTGTTAATTTCAGATGCCCATTTTTGGATTGTTTCTTTAAATTTTATAGATTCTTTTTGTAAGTTCTTTATAGATTCTAGATAGTAGACCTTTGTCTGAGGGACAGATGATAAAAATTTTCCCACAGTGTGGGTAGCCTCTTCATACTGTTGGTGGTTTCTCTTGCTGTGAAGAAGCTTTTTAGTAAGAAGAGATCCGACTTGTTGATTGTTTGTGCTAGTTCAGGGTCAACTGAGGTTTTGTCCATAATATCTTTTCCTACATCAATGTCACGAGTTCTCCCTAACCTCTGTTCCAGCCAATTCAGCATTTCTGGTTTTTATTTTTTGGTACTCCAGATTGCACTTGGTACCTTGCACTTGCGAGGCAAAAGGTGGCACCACTGAGCTAAATCGCCGCCCCTTTGCATTTCTGTTTAATATTTAGATCTTTAATTCATGTCGATTTTATCTTTGGCAAGCAGAAACCCAGTTTTTCCAGCACCATTTATTAAAGAGGCTATCTTTCCTCCAGTGAGGGTGTTTGGCTCCTCTGTCAAAGATGAGATGGCTGAGTGGGTCTGGAGTTGTTTCTGCATCTTCTAATCTGTTCCATCGTTCCTCAGGTCTGTTTCTTTGCCTGTTCCATACTGGTTGTTTTTGTTGGATTTTTTTGTTTTTGTTTTCTGGGTACCAGGGATCGAACTCTGGTCCTTGCACTTGCCAGGCAGACAGCAGAACTACTGAGCTAAATCCCCAGCCCTCCATACTGTTTTTTATCACAGTAGCTTTGTAGTATAATTTCAAGTTGGGGGTTGTGATACCCCCTGCCATGTCTCTGTTGCCTAAAAATCCTTTTGCTCTTCTGGGTCTCTTCTTGTTCCAAATGAATTTTTGGACTGTTTTCTCAAGGCCCGTGAAGTATGCTGCTGGAATTTCAATTGGGATTGCATTGAATCTATATAGCAGTTTTGAAAGTATGGCCATTTTCACTATGTTGGTTCTTCCTACCCAGGAGCAAAGATTTTCCATTTTCTGATACCATCTTCAGTCTCTCTTTTCACAGTATTAGTTTTCAGAGAAGAGGTCTTTGATTTCTTTTGTTAGGATGATTCCTAGGTATTTCAGGTTTTTTGGATGCTACTGTGAAAGGAATTGTTTGCGCCATTTCTCTCTCAGTGAGTCTGTTGCTTGTGTAAAGGAAAGCTATTGAATTTTGTGTTGACCTTGTATCCAGCTACTTTACTGAATTTGGTAATGAAGTCTAGAAGACTTATGGTGGAGTTCCTGGGGTCTTCTATACAGAAGATCATGTCATCTGCAAATAATGACAATTTAACTTCTTCATTTCCTATCTTTATTGCTTTTAGTTCTTTCTCTTGTTTAATTGCTGTGGCTAATTATCAGGAGCAATGCTAAATGATTTTAGGGAAAAATCATTTGATTAGGCCTAATTCTCCTGCCTACAGGTCAGCTATACCATTCTGAGACATAATTCCATTTTGGCCTCCAGCCAAAACTGAGACTTCAATGATCCCAGGGCAAGACCACCGCAGCAGGAGACATCCTGGGAGGAACCAAATCTTCATCTGCATATTTCCTCATTATTCTAGGATCTTCACTGCTCCCTCTGAGTCAACTACTAATTTTCTTTCTACTGATGTTCTGAATAAAGCTGTGGCAAGCTGGGTTTCTGGGGTCTTTGTCGCCCTGAGCAGCAATGATCAGGCCCAAAGCTCAGCTTCTCAGTCTCATTATTTCTATCTTTCATGTATAATAAGTTAATTCATCTTGTGCTGCTGTGGCTTGCAGGAGACTAGGACTTACTACAGAGGTTCTAGCAATGACCACTTTCAGTTTCCTACAGCTAATATTTCCAAAACTATATTGAACAGGACTGCTGATAGTGGACGACCTTGTCTTGTTCCTGAGTTTAGTGTGAAGGATTTCAGTTTTTCACCATTCAGTATGACATTGGCTGTTGGTTTTTCATAGATGGCTTTTATCAGAATGAGGTAGAGACCATCTATTCCAACTTTTTGTAGGGTTTTCAATCATAAATGAATGTTGCATTTTGTCAAATGCTTTTTCTGTCCTTGGCTCTATTGAAATAGTGTATTACATTGATTCATTTGCTGGGATGAATCCCACGTGGGCAGGGTGTATGATCTTCTTGATGATCTTCTGCATTCTATTTGCCAATATCTTATTGAGGATTTCTGCATCTAGGTTCATTAATGACATTGGCCTATAGTTCTCTTTTTCGGTTGGGTCTGTCTCTGCTTTGGGGATCAACGTGATGCTTGCTTCCAGGAATGAATTTGGGAGTATTGCTTCCCTTCCAATTTCGTTGAAAAGTTTAAATAGTAGTGGAGGTAGTTCCTCTCTAAATGTCTTGTAATACTCAACAGTGAAGGCATCAGGACACAGGCTTTTCTTAGTTGGTGAGTTTTTAATTATGTTTTGGATTTGGCCCTTTTCTCTCCCTTTTTTGATATGGTTGGCTAAGGGTTTGTCAAGTTTATTCTCTCGAAGAAATGACTCTTGGCTTTTTGTTTCATTCCTTTAGTCTCCACTGCATTGATTTCTGCTCTGATCCTTATAATTTCCTCCTTTGTATGAGTTTTGGGTTTGTCCTGATCTTCTTCTAGAAGCTTGAGGTTCAGCATCAGGTTGTTTAATTGGGCTCGCTCTGTTTTCCTAATATAAGTATTCACTGCTATGAATTTCCCTTATAAGACTGCTTTCATGGTGTTCCACAGATTCTGGTATATTGTATTGTCATTGTCATTTAATTTTAGAAAGTGTGTGATTTCTTCTTTAATTTGCTGTGTGACCCACTGGTTATTCAGCAGTGTGTTATTCCATTTCCAATTTTGCAGTTGCTTTTGCTATTGATCTCCAATTTCATCTGACTATGGCCTGATAATATACAGGGAATAACTTCAATTCTTTGCACTTACTTCAGCGTATTCTGTGAGTGACTATGTGGTCTATATTGGAGAATGACCTATGTGCAGCTGAAAAGAATGCATATTCTGATGTTGTGGGGTGGTGCACTCCATAAATAACTGTTAACTTCATTTGTTCAAAAGTTTGAGTTCTTGTATTTCATTGCTTATTTTTTGTCTAGTTGATCTATTTGTGACAGTGGGATATTGAGGTTCCCCACTACTTAACTTTCAGTCTATGAGGTTGTTAAATTGTCTGTTTCTTGTATGCAGCCTATAGTTAGATGTTGCTTCTTGACACATTCTGCCAGTCTATTTTTTTTGATTGGTGAATTTAGACCAATAATATTGATGGTTATAACTGATACATATTGACTTATCATTGTCATGATCTTTTCTTTTTGTTGGATTTTCCTCCTTTAATTTGAGATGGTGCACAATGAATTCATTCTGCTGGGCTTCCTGTGGTTGTGATCCTCTGTCTTTTCCTAGGATATTGTCTAAAATTTTCTGAAGTGCTGGTAGTCATAAATTCTCCATATGATATACATGAAGTTCCTTATCTGCTGTTTGTTGAAGTATCTCATTTCTCCATCAATTTGAAACATAGTTTTGCAGGTTACATCAATCTGGGTTGGAGGTTGTTTTCCTTTAGGGCTTGAAATATGTTACTGCAAGCTCTTCTTGCCTGAGGTTTACATTGAGAAGTCTGCTGTGATTCTGATGGGCTTTCCTTTGTATGTGATTTGTTTCTTTTCTCTGCTTGTAGAATTTTGTTTTTCAGTTTGGTTACGGGAATCTTAACTATTACATGCCTATGTGTAGATTGTTTTTTTGAACATGGCTAGTTGGTGTTCTATATGCCTCACTTTTCTGTAAGTCAAGTTCTTTTCACTTGCTTGGGAAGGTTTCTGCTTCTGTTAAGAGTTTTTTAATTTCACCTTCATTCTCTCCTGTTTCTTCATTGACCCTAATGAGCCTTCAGTTATACTTCTTTGCATCATCTAGCAGGTGCTGCATTGATTTCTCATGGTCCCTCACTATTTTTAAGAAATTTTTCTTTTCCTGGTCACTAATTGCAATCTTATCTTCTATATCTGAAATTCTGTCCTCACATTGGCTCATTCCACTGCGTAGATTTTCGATGGAGTTTTTAATCTTCTGGAAATCTGTCTGCACCTGTTTTATGGATTCCATTTTTTTCTTATGTTGGGATTCCATCATGTTCCTCAGCTTCTCTAGTTTTTATCTGTGTCTGCCCTAAATTAATCATATCTTGCACTATGAGGACAATCTGTTATTATCTGAGAAATTATTTCTGATTTCATTTTTTCCAGATATTCTTTTCATTTAATTCCAATTCAATTTCTTCCAAGTTTTATAAGTGTAAAAATCTATAGTGTACAGCTCTTCAAGTAAATTTTTTTTTCCCCATTAACTTTATTGGTACATTTTCAGTATAAAATACAGTTACATTCATCATTGGGATCTTGTACCATTACATGAGTCTCTTGGTTCTTATTTTTTCCCCCTTCCCTTGCCCTCCCCCTTCACCCCCTCCACCCTTGCCTATTTGCAAAGATCTTGTTTCCATTTTTTTCCTCTTCTCATATTTTTTCCTTTCCCTTTTTTCTCTTCCCCTACCCCTCAAAATTCCCCTGCTCTTTTAGACCTTTTCTTCCTGTTACACAATATCAGTTATACATTTTTAAAATTACAATATTAAGATCTGGGAGACATTACCACAGATTTTACAGAATTTAAAAGGATACAAAAAGCATATTACCAAAATCTTTTTTGAAATAAAATTTGACAACTTCTAAGAACTTAGAAGACAAATTAATGAAACTAACTCTGGAGGAAATATAAAATTTGAATAGCACCTATTAAAGAAAGTATTTTCCTAGCTTGAAAACCTACCTATATGACAACAACAGGCTCGTACACATTTTAACTGAAAAATTATGTCAAACATTTAAAGCACAACAAAAAAGGAACATTTCTCCCCTCATTTTAGGAACTCAACATTGTGCTAATCCTAAAACTGGATAAAGATAATAGAAGAAAAAAGTATGAACACAGATAGAAATTTGTTTAACAAAACAAACTCTTAGAAGTCAGATCAGGCAGTATGTAGAAAGTGGTTTTATTATAGGGATTGCAGTGTTGGTTCAGCATTGGAAGATCCACCCCCAAAAGTCATCACTTTAACAGTGGAAAGGAGAAAGCCACATGATCCTGTCACTAGTTGGAGAAAGAGTATTGGACTAAATTCTATAGCTGTTCATGCTAAAAAGCTATCAGGAGACTAGAAGTAGAACAGAACTTTCTCAACAGATCAAAAACATGTACTCCATACTTCCAAAAAAACCTCCTTCTATGAACGGAGATGATACAAAGCTTTCTCCCTAAAGTAGGGAACAAGGGCATATATGCCTACTCTTCATCTGTCCATTAGACTCTGAAACATAGGTCTAAATCAAAATAGTCTGGCAATAAAATGACACAACTAGGATAGGATTGGCACGGCAGAAGCAAAATCTTTACATGTAGGTGAAATGATCATCTACACAGAAAATACTAAGAAATCTCTAGGAGCCCCTAGAACTTGTACTTGAATTTAGCAGGATTAGAAAACACAAGGTATATGTAAAAATTCAGGTCTGTGTATACTTGAGATAAATGAAGAATTGGATATTGAAATTTAAAAGTTATGTAGGAGTACAAACGACCCAGAATAGCTAAAAAAACCAAAAAAACAAAAACAGTGTTGGAAGACGTTCAGCACCCAATTTTAAGATCTCTTCTAAAGCTACAGTAATCAAGGCAGTGTTGGTGTAAGGAAAGACATATACATCTTTGGAATAAAACAGAAAATCTAGAAATAGAACCACACATATATGGTCCACTGAGTTTTGAAAGATTATTTAACATTAGCATTTTATAGAATATAAACTCGATTTAAGAGCCGAGGAAGAGACAGTGTCTTCAGCAAATGGCACTAGAACACCTGGTATCTGTATATAAAAAATTAACCTCAACCCTTTTTTTCCATACATGAAAATAACTTGAAGGGATCTATGAACCTAAATAAGAAAGCCTAAAAGTATAAAACTTTAAGAAGAAATTATAAGGGAAAATGTTTATGAATTCAGGGTAGGCAAGACCTAGGATACAAAAAACATGACGTATAAAAGAAAAAAAATTGATAAATGAGATTCCATCAAAATTTAGAACTTTAAATGACATCATTAAAATGAGAAGTAGTCCTTAAACAGACCATATTTACAATGTATATAACCTACGAGCAGAATATATAAAGAATTCTTAGAACTCATTAATAGACAACCCAATTAAAATGTAGACATAAGAAGATGATAAATAGCCAGTATAGCACAAGGAATGGTGTGCAATTCTAGAATGAGAAAAATACTAATCAGTACAATAATAAGATTGACTTATACACTCATTAGGGAGATGAAGTCAAAAGTTTTAAAAGCCTTATCATGACTTTTTCTTTTTGTTGGATTCTCCCCCTTTGTGTTTAATTTGTCACGTCAATGGATTCAATCTGCTGGGTTTCCTGGGGTTGTGATTCTCATTGTCTTTTCCTAGGGTATTGTCTAAAATTTTTTGGAGTGCCAGTTTGGAATTCATGAAGTTCCTGAGGTGCTGTTTATCATGAAAGTATCTTACTTCTCCATCAATTTTGAAAGATAGTTTTACAGGGTACATCAATCTGGGTTGGATGCTGTTTTCCTTTAGGGCTTGAAATACATCACTCCAAGCTCTTCTTGCCTTGAGGGTTTGCATTGAGAAGTCCGCTGTGATTCTGATGGGCTTTCCTTTGTATGTGTTTTGTTTCTTTTCTCTCACTGCTTGTAGAATTTTATTCTTCTGTTGGATTTCTGGAATCCTAACTATCATATGCCTATGTATAGATTTTTTTTTTTATTAAGGTTAGCTGGAGTCCTATATGCCTCACTTACCTGTATGTCAAGTTCTTTTTCCCTCCTTGGGAAGTTTTTTGCCATCACTTCTGTGAACAGTTTTTTTATGTCATCTGCACTCTCTCCTCTTTCTTCATTAACTCCAATCAGTCTTATGTTATTCTTCTTTGCATCATCTAGCAGCTGCTGGATTGATTTCTCATGGTCCCTTACAATTTTAAAGCAATTTTTCTTTTCCTCCTCACTAATTGCAATCTTATCTTCTATATGTGAAATTCTGTCCCCACACTGGTTCATTCTGCTGCACAGACTTTCAGTGGAGGTTTTAATCTCTTGGAAATCTGTTTGTATCTGTTTTATGGATTTCATTTGTTTCCTATGTTGGGATTCCATCATGTTCCTCAGATCCTCTATTTTTTTATCTGTGTCCTCTCTAGATTTATTAATCATGTCTTGCACCATGAGCAAAATCTTTGCTCTTATCTAAGTAATTATTTCTGATTTCATTTATCCCAGATCCTCTTTTGGTGCCAGTTCAGAGTCCAGGTGGTTGAGTATCAGGGTGTTCCATCTCATTTCCCTTTGGGGTTGCTGTAGGTGATCTGGAAATCTGTTTGGGAGGCTTGTTTATGTGTCTTCTCATTTCCCTGGGGCGGGGTGCTTCACCTTCTCTGCCCTAGGAGCTTGGGATGGCAGTGGGGGAGCTTCCTTCCAGGTGCTGGGACTGGCTCAGCTTCTCTGTCCTAGGAGCTTGTGATGGCAGTGGGGGAGCTTCCTTCCGGGTGCTGGGACTGGCTCAGCTTCTCTGTCCTAGGAGCTTGTGATGGCAGTGGGGGAGCTTCCTTCCAGGTGCTGGGACTGGCTCAGCTTCTCTGTCCTAGGAGCTTGGGATGGCAGCGGGGGAGCTTCCTTCTGGGTGCTGGGACCAGCTCACCCTCTCTGACCTAGGAGCCTGGGATTGGAGGTGGGGAGCTTCCTTCCAGGTGCTGGGGCCGGCTAAGCTTCACTGCCCTAGGAGCCTGGGATTGGAGGTGGGGAGCTTCCTTCCAGATGCTGACACCAGCTGAGCTTCTCTGCCCTAGGACTCTTCAACTAAATTTACTTCCAAGTTTTTTATTATTCAATATGGTCATAATAGAGCTGTCTTCTTAATTGCTTTGGGGATGTTTTATTAATAGTATATGGAAATGCCACTGGGTTTTTTAAAGATGATTTTGTGTCCTACAAGTTTACAGAGTTTATTACTGCTAGCAGGGTTTTCTTTGATGTGGCCTAAAAGTCTAAGATTTTCTACTTATAAATTGTGTCTTCTGTAAACAATCTCACTTCCACTAAGGATGGTTCATCCTTATCTTCCTAATTACTCTAAAATTTCCAGTAAAATACATGAGAGGTAGTGACACTGGACACCCTTTTCTTGTTGCTGCTGTTAAAGGGAAAACATTCAGTTTTTCCTAAGTAAGTATAATGTTAATTGTGGGATTGTGAAAGATAGCTTTAATTGTACTGAGATACATTCTTCCCATACTAATTTGTTAAGACTTTCACATCAAAAAGTACTAAATTTTATCACGGTTTCTTCTACATCTGTTTGTCATATACTTTTGTCCACTCTGTTCATGCACTATATATCATACCTACTCATTGTTTTATGTTATAGCTCCTGGAAAAATGCTATTTGTTCATGATTTATGATACTCTGATGTATGACTGATTTTGTGTATTCTAATATTTCTAATTTTCTGTGTTCTTGTATTTCTTTTCTGTTGCCAGTATGATTTTTCCTGGTATTTTGTTGAGGATTTATATTTATTTTTTAGGATCAACATAACTCATAAGAATAAAAATTAAAGGAAAAATCATGTTTACAAAACAAAGCACAAAAACTATTTCATTAACTGCCAATGATTTTTTTATTTAGCAATTCTAAGAAAATGTAAACTGGACATCACTTTGCACACCTATAGTCTCAGCACCTTGGTAGGCTCTAGCAGGAAAATTGAAAGTTCGAGAGCAACCTGGACAAGTCAACCATTTATTGTGACTCTCTCAAAATAAAAATACATAAAATAGGGCTGAGGATATAGTTCAGTGTAAATTCCCTCAGTTCAATCAAAAGCACTGGGGTCAGGGTGGGAGTGCTGTGGTGTAACTATAATTATCAGGTGACAGGAAAAATCACACTTCAAGGATGGGGGTAAAAGGTGTTTATAAATAAAAACTTTCACATTCAGTGAAGAAATTAAAAAATAAGAAAGTCAAAAGTACCAATATATTTACTCATAGAAAATTACTTTCAATATTTCTGTATGTTTATTTTAACAAAACATGACTTAAAATTTTGGTTGGTTTTAAATTACCAAGAAAAATGAAATTCTTCACTGAAAAAAAATTCACTGGCCTAAAATTATCACATGCAAATATACTACCTATATCTCTATTTCCCAGAAAACTCTACTAAACTTAGAACTCATCGTCCCATTACATTATTTAAAAATCTACTACATAATTGATAGGCAAAATTTACTTTCTAAAGATTCAAATGGAGGCTAGGAATTGTGCTGCACACCTGTAATCTCAGCATGTCGGAGGCTAAGGCATAAGGATAGCCATGAGTTCAAGGCCAGCCTAAACTACACAGCAAGGTCTTGTTTCAAAAAAATTTTTTAAAGATTTAAATAGAGCTAGCCATTGCAAGACACACCTATAATCCTAGCACTCATGAGGCTGAACCAGGAGAACTGCCAAAAGTTCAATGCCAGCCCGAAGGACAATAGTGAGTTTAAGGCCAGACTGAATTACATAGAGAGACCCTATCTCAAATAAAAACCAAAAAAAGAAAATGAAAGAAAAAGAGTCAAATGGTAAAATTCTGCAGTGGCTACTCTGGCTTAACATTTATAATTTTCATTAAAAATTTCACAGAAGTTTAGAATCATAATATACTAATATGCACAAATTATTCTAATAGATAAAAATTCATTTTTATTTACTCTCCCTACAACAATGGATTAAACAATTTCAAATGAAAATAAACTTTAAATATCCAAAAAGCAGTTTTAAAAATTTTATCTATGGCTTTCTTGTAAGGTTATCAATTCTCAGATAAATTTTAAAAAATAAATTAATTCCTAGAATAGAAGAATAACTCAAATTGTGCGCATATCAATAATCATTCAGAGAGAGAGTCATAGAAAGTAGGAAGAGATGAATAGTGAAACCTAATTTTAATTTTGAAAAAATTCTCCGTGTTGCATCATCCATAGATCTTTATCTTCTACATCTCCTAATGGAATGAACAACAGAACACACTGTACTAGTATACCCCTGTTTGGGGTATATTCTTATATCAAACATCAATTTACCTCTACCATATTATTTTGTTATTTGTGTTAGGAAGGAAACAATAGACCTATAAATTACATACACATGCAAAACGCTTTTCTAACCCTGAAATGGTGCAATTAAATGTACACTATATTTCCTACTTAAAATTCAAAATGTTCAGTTATTTAAATTACAGATAAATACTATTTCTTTGTTCTATAAGTTTTTCCCAATTTCCCATCACAGACTACAGTGGTATAATTCTCCTAGCTATTTCTAATCATTAAAGAGCTATCCCAATCTTAGAGACAAACAAGAAACTTTTAGGATAATGTATTACTAAAAACATAAGTATCTTTTTTAAAAAACTGGACAATAGGGCTGGGGATTTAGCTCAGTGGTTTCACTGACTGCCTCGCAAGCACAAGGTCACGAGTTCGATCCTCCATACCAAAAAAAGCCTGGACAATACACATGAAAACAGTAAAATCTTCTTAGTTATACTCAGAGAAGAAAGTCCTATTAAACATACTTCCTGAATAACAAGTTTTAGAGTTTCCGGCAGCTACCAAAAATACTATACATGTATTAAAAGAAATCTCAAATTCTATTTGTGATAAATAAGTTAATCACTAACCAGAATTTGAAACATATTTAATGAGGATGAAACATTAAAGTATATGAAAGTATAATTCCCAGAACAAGAACAATAACAATAACAACAAAAATATGTTTATTTCCGTTAAAACATGAAATTGATTCATTTTATTTCACATGCATGGGTGAGAATTTGGGCATTTGTTTGCTCATATTTTTAAGAAAGGTAAATTAAAATACTTACCTGGGTTTCATACAAGTGTGCAATATGAAACTGAACTGGAATAGACCATGAAAAATATCAATTTCCATGTAATCAATTTAAGGTATCAATAATACAAAACTTAAGCATGTTAAAACTATAGAAATACATTCCATTTAGGTAAGCTTCCTTGTTAATAAAACATAATTAAATCTACTAAAGTAAGCGTACTTAGAAACACTCATGAAGTCATTTTTAAATAAAAGTTTAATCTTTCTTACAGTTCTAATAAATATAAATAATTTTTAGCAAATGTACTTCACAAAAAAGTTCAAGTAAAAACATTAAAGAAATATACTTTTTAGTTCTAAACCCGGTACCAAAAAAACAAAAAAAGAAATACACTTTTTAAATATCTTCATATGTGATACTGAACATTTTCTTTTACTGAAGGTATCATATATTAAGATCATGTTTCAATGCAGATCTTTTCTTTACATTAAATTTCTTTTAAAAATCCTTAGAAAGTGACAGATGAGGATACTATGAATAACAAATTTTCTCTCAATTCTTCAAACTTAGAGGAGTTAGAGGTGAAAAAAAAATAAAGTCAATCATCTAAACAACTATATCTCAAAACTCAAATAACAGTAGAATATTTTGCCTTTTTTTTTCCAGATCATGTTGATGCTCAGTTCCCCAATGACAGAGCAAAAATGATTCTATAATACTGATCAAAACAACTAAATAACAATGGATAATTACAAATAAACATGAAATATCTGATTTTTTTGTTTTGTTTTTATTAAAAACAAGTCTTTTGAGATTTCTATTCCTAGAAAAAATACCTTTCAAAACTATATACAGACTATAATGACTCTTTTTAAGAAACATCACACAATGGTAAAATTTGCATGGCATTAATGTTTTTAATCCTCTCTGTTCATCTGCACTCTTTCTCATACAAACTCTTGATGTCATAAAGATAAATAATCTACATGGGAAGCTATGTGAAATTAACAATAAAGCTTTCTTAAGCTTTAGTCCAAAATATTACTTTTAGAATTCTAGAATAAATTTAATAATAATAAATTATTATCTTAAAAGACAATCATATACTGTTGTTTCACATTAACTGATTATTCACAAATATTATAGTCATCTACTGTAAGTTTCAAAAACAGTGTATTTTAAATAACTGTGTCTATTAGTTATAAAAGTAATTTCACTTAGTATTTTCTTAACTTTGCTTTGAAAATATGATTTTTCTAACATCAGAGGTATATGAAAGGGTCAGGGATTTAGCTCAGTGATTCCGCTGCCTGCCCTGTAAAGAGAAGGACCCGAGTTTGACCCCTGGTACCAAAAAAAAGCAAAAACAACAAAAATGTTTGAAAGTTTCAAAGACAGTCAAAGAGGGTTTAGATCATTTAGATCATTTTTCTAACTAAAAAGTGACAATATAAGCCAGGTGTGGTGGCATATACCTATAATCCCAGCACTCAAGAGGCTGAGGCAGGAGGATCCCCTTGATTTCAAGGCCAGCCTGGGCTACACTGTGAGTTCAGGGCCAGTTGGAACTACAAAGGGAGACCCTACCTCAAACAAGAAGAAAGTGGGCCCAGGGATTTAGCTCAGTGGTTTCGCCGCCTGCTGGGCAAGTGCAAGGACCCAAGTTCAACCCCCAGTACCAAAAAAAAAAAAAGAAGAAAGTAGGCAATTTGTATTACTGCTCTGTAAGAAAACAGGCATTTCTACAGTTATCACTGTCAATTTTCTTAAATTAAAAACAGGTACTCAAATAAACTGAACTATAATAGCCTAAATCACTGAAACACAACAGTTATTCCATCTCTGTTGTGATATAACAAAAAAACAAACAAAAAAAACCAAACAAACATATAAATGTATTTGATATTCTCTTGCTCAAAAGACAAAACTAGGTAATATACTTAGAAATACTTACTTTCAGCCGTGGACAAAGTACAAGGATTACAATCAATCAATGCTAACTGAAAATGCTGCAAGAAGAAAGTGAAAATATTAAGTTTATCAGTTTAATAAGCTTTATAAATTTATCTATACTTTTTAAAAACATTTATAAACTACCTAGGAGAACATAACCACTACAGTTATTTTTAACTTAAGTAAAACTCAGTAAATTTCTGAAATGCTCTACCAAATATTCGAACAAATTTTCAATTTTAAGAGCAACATCTAATTTTCTAGAATTAAAATAGCATGATGCCTTATTTTTTAATTTTTATTAGTACATGATTAAAGTACATGATTATGTTCATTGTGGGGAACTGGTACATGTACATAATACACGTCAATTGTTTTTTTCCTTCTTCTTCATCCTTTTTTTTTTTTTGCCAGCATCAGATTCATATACTTATATTTTTACTAAGTTAATAATCCTAAGAACAGATTAACAGCAAGACTAACAGGCCAAAAAAATAAAAACACGTAAGACAAGTACACTTTTAATTACACTGGTCATACTGGATTACAATAACTTTATTTTTCTCTCCTATTTTTTCCCATTTTCTGTCTTCTATTTTGTAC
Organism: Heterocephalus glaber; assembly: GCF_053883595.1. Lineage (NCBI taxonomy): Eukaryota > Metazoa > Chordata > Mammalia > Rodentia > Bathyergidae > Heterocephalus > Heterocephalus glaber. Next base: position 1,469,912 of record NW_028258189.1, read on the forward strand.
TTTTTTATGATCATGCCATTTGCAAGTAATAATTTAACTTCTTTTTCTATCCATATCCCTTTTATTTCTGTCTCCTCCCTAATTACTCTAATATTTCAAGAACTATAATGAAACAGTGGTGACAGTGAAAATCCTATTCCTGATTTAACAGACAAAACTTTTGGCTTTTCTCCATTTAATATTATGTTGGTCATTGCTTTGTCATAGATAGGTTTTATTAGATTAAAATGAAAACCTTGTAAACCTACTTTTTCAGGGTTTTATCATGAATGGATGTTCAATTTTATCAAATACTTCTGAGTCTACTAAGGTGACGATAAAATTTTTGTTTTTTCTTCTATTTATATGGTGTATTTGTTGATTTGCACTTGTTGAACCTTCCCTGCATCCATGGATTAAAACCTATATCATCATGATGTATGCTCGTTTTCATGACTTGCTGGATTTTGTTTACCAAGATCTTACTTACAATTTCTGCATCTGCATTAAATAAAGAGATTGGCCTTTAATTCCCTTTTTTTGGCTGGGTCCTGTCTTGACTTTGGAATCAGGACAATGGTTGTGTCCAAGAATCACTTGAGGAGTATGGCTTCTCTTTCAGTTTCATTAAAAAGTTTGACTACTATTGGCATTAGATCTTTCTAAAGCTCTTGAGGAATTTGGCAGCACTTCCTAGGACCTAGGCTTTTCTTAGTAGCTTTTTAAAAGAAGCCATTTTAAAACTCAACTACATTCTGCTGCCTGCCTGAAAGCGAAGGGCCCCAAGTTCAATTCCCGGTATCAAAAACAAACAAAAATAACAAAAAAACAAAAAAAACTCAACTACAAAAAGCTCCTACCTATGTATGATGCTAATATGTTAAACTGTGCTAGACATCCAGACATTTAATGTTTAAAATACCAAGTGATTCATATATTCCCAAAAGTATTTTCTTTGTGCATAGATATAAAAAAGTAAATTGCAACTTAAAACATGTAATTATTTTACAATATAACTATATTGGCTAACTAGAAATTTCAACTTAGGCAAAACTGCCAAATTCTGATGACAAGTAACTATAATCCCAGCTACTATAGCAAATGAGGGAAAATTCTATCTCTAGGATTACTGCAGGTTACAGAAAAATCTTTTGTAAAAGAAAGAGGATGAAAAAACAGAAAGAGGGTATGGGCCAGGGATTTACCTCAGTGGTTTCACCGCCTACTACACAAGTGCAAGGACCCAAGTTCGATCTCCCGTACAAATAAAAAAGTAAAAGAAAGAGGCTGTTTTTTATTTTCATTTTAGAGTACTGGGGATTAAGCCAGGGATTCTACACTAAGACACAAGGACCCTCTACTTTTATTCACTCTTTTATTTTTGAGATGAGGTCTCTATAACTCACTGAATTGTCCAGGCTGGATTAAAAATTGTTAAACTTTGTCATTTGTTATCCTGGGTCAGTTTCCCACCACGATGTGCTCTTATTTTTTGCTCTTGTTCTTTTGTTTTGTTTTCTGTTTATTTTGGATTTATGTTTTGTCTTGTTTTGTATTTGCTGATCAAATTACCAGCTAAATACAATCCTAGCCAAGAAAGACTATATTGAGGCAACAAGCTGTCTTATTTTTAAAAGTGGAAGTCATTTCATTGAACTTTAACGAAACATCACCACTGCAAGTCACCAGCACTTAACATCAAAGCATGACCCTCCCCTAGCATAATAATTAGAATTTGCTAAAGTCTCAAACAACAGTTAATATCGTTTAGCAATAAAGAATTTTAAAATTTAGAAATATTTAATTTCCTAAAATTAAGAAATATTTCATATATTGTTTTTTAGACATCATGCTAGTGCACATTTAATATACTGTGATATACGCACACTAAGAAATAAAAAAAACTCCTGTGATTCATTTCAATGAAATTTTTATTTCATTATTATAGTCTAATCTCACAATATCTTTTTTTTTCCTTAAATCCTTTTATTGGTACATTTTAGGCATACAATACATTTACATTTATCATTGGGTGCTTGTACCTGCAGATGATGTATCCTGATTGTTATTTTTTCCGCAGTAACTGTGCACCCTTCACACCCTCCACTCTTCCCTATTTACATAGACTTTGTTACCATTCTTTTTTCTTTTCTCATAATTTTTCCTTTCCCTTCTTTCCTTTCTCCTTCCCCTCCCTCCACGGCTACCGCTTTGGACCTTTCCTTCCAATTTCAAATTATCAATTATTCATTTTAATCATTTTAATCCTTATTTACACTTTCAGCTTCTCACACTACAGAAACTATTCAGTACTGACACATGTGTGTCCAACTTATTATTTCACTTGAGAGTATGGCCTCAATGTGCATCCATTTAGCTATAAATGTCTCTACTGTCTCGTTCTTTATGGCTGAGTAGTACTCCATTTTATAAAAAAAACTACATCTTCTTTATCTAATTTCCAGTTGATGGGCACTTGGGCTGTTACCAAGCTTTACCTATTACAAACTGTGCCACTGTTAACATGAGTGCACATATAACGCTGTGGTATGATTCTTTTAATTCTTTGGGGAAGATACCTAGCAGGGGAATAGCGGGGTCAAATGGGACCTCTAGCCCCAGTTCTCTGAGGTATCTCCATACTGATTCCACAGTGGTTTCACCAATCTGCACCCCCAACAACATTTGTTATTAGTTGATTTCCTGATCGCAGCCATTCTTTGTGGGTTGAGTTGGAATCTCAGTGTTGTTTTCATCTGCATCTCTCAAATGACTGGTGATGTTGAACATTTTTTCATGTATTTATTTGTTGATTTTACTTTTTCTGAGAAATGTCTGTTCATTTCAGATGCCCATTTTTGAACTGGGTCTTTGAATCTGGGGGGTCTGATTTTTTTCAGTTCTTTATATAATCCAGATATTAGTCCTTTGTCTGAAGTACAGCTGCTAAAAATTTTTCCCCCATTGTAGGTTGTTTCTTTGCTCTGTTGGTGGTCTCTCTTGCAGTGCACAAGGTTTTTAATAAGACGAGATCCCAGTGGTTGATTCTTTTGCTAGTTCCTGTGGTACTGAGGTTTTGTTTATTAAGTCTTTTCCTAAGCCACTGTCTTCAAGAGTTCTACCTAACTTATCTTCCAGCAAGGTTAGTGTTTGTTTTAACATTCAGATCTTTAATCCACTTCAATTTTAGTTTAGTGCATGGTGAAAGACAGGGGTCTAGTTTTAATGTTTGGCAGGATGAAATCCAGTTTTTCCAACACCATTTATTAAATAGGCTATTTTTCCTCCAATGAGGGTGGTTGGGTCTTTTGTTAAAGATGAGGTGGCTGAGTATGTCTGGAGTTGTTTCTTCATCTTCTAATCTATTCCACTAATCCCACAATATTGTCGAAGTATAACTACATAAACTAGCTCTTCTCAGCTTATTCACATGCTACATAAGAAAAATGGGGCAAGGGGTACTGAAGATTTACAAAAACAGCTGATGAGAAGTAAAAGAGGTGAATGGGACTGCCAAATGCCAGTAGTCATTATTAACTGCTATGCTCCTTTAATGAATCCTAGTATCTTGAATATATAAAGAATTCAAAAAACTATACCCCCCCAAAAAAGATTCTATCAAAAAAGGGACCTACACTCCAATAAGATGGAAAACACAGAAGAAATGGTCAGATTCCTAGACAATGTACGAATTACCAAAGTTGAACAAAGAAGACATTAAGAATTCTAAACAACCCAATATCAATCAAAGAAATTGAAAACGTAATTAAAAACCTATCAATTAAGAATAGCCCGGGTCATGATGGCTTCACTGCCAAATCAGAGAGCAACTACTGCCATTACTGTTTAAACTTTTCAATGAAACTGAAATGGAAGCAATACTCCCAAATTCTTTCCTGGAAGGAAGCATCACTTTTATCCCCAAAGCACAGAAAGATCCATCCGAAAAAGAGAAATACAGGCCAATCGTACTAGGGAACATAGATGCAAAAATCCTTAATAAGATACTGGCAAATGGAATGCAGAAGATCATACACCCTGACTAAGTGGGATTAACCCAGGGACGCAAGGATGGTTCAACATAAGCAACTCAATAAATGTAATACACTATATCAATAGAGCCAAGGACAAAACCATATGATTATCTCAAATGATGCAGAAAAAGCATCTGACAAAATCCAACTTGCATTTCTGATAAAATCCCTACAAAAAACTGGAATACAGTCTCTACCTCAATCTGATAAAAGCCATCTATGAAAAACCAATATCCAATATCATACTAAATGGTCAAAAACTGAAATCCTTCACACTCAAATCAGGAACCAGACAAGGATGTCCACTATCACCACTCCTACTCAATATAGTTTTGGAAAAATTAGCCACAACAATTAGACAAGAGAAAGAAATAAAAGGAATAAAGATAGGAAATGAAGAAGTCAAATTGTCATTATTTGCAGATTACATGATACTCCATATAGAAGACCCCAAGAGCTCCACCAAAAGTCTTCTAGACTTAATAACCAAATTCAGTCAAGTAGCTGGTTATAAGGTCAACACACAAAATTCAATAGCTTTCCTCTACACGAACAACAGACTCACCGAGAGAGAAATGGCGCAAACAATTCCTTTCACAATAGTATCCAAAAAACTGAAATACCTAGGAATCAACCTAACAAAAGAAATCAAAGACCTCTTCTCTGAAAACTTTAGTACTGTGAAAAGAGAGACTGAAGATGGTATCAGAAAATGGAAAGACATCCCTTGTTCCTGGGTAGGAAGAATCAACATAGTGAATATGGCCATACTTTCAAAACTGCTATATAGATTCAATGCAATCCCAATTGAAATTCCAGCAGCATACTTCATGGGCCTTGAGAAAACAATCCAAAAATTCATTTGGAACAAGAAGAGACCCAGAATAGCAAAAGCAATTCTAGGCAAGAGACATGGCAGGGGGTATCACAACCCCCAACCTGAAACTATACTACAAAGCTACTGTGATAAAAAATTTATATATATATGGAACTGGCAAAGAAACAGGCCTGAGGACCAGTGGAACAGATTAGAAGATGCCAAAACAACTCCAAATACATTCAGCCATCTCATCTTCGACAGAGGAGCCAAACACCCTCACTGGAGGAAAGATAGCCTCTTTAATAAATGATGCTGGAAAATTTGGGTTTCAACTTGCCAAAGATTAAAACTAAACCGGTATCTCTCACCATGCACTAAACTAAAATCAAAATGGATTAAAGATCTAAATATTAAAACAGAAATGCTGAACCAGCTGGAACAGAGGTTAGGGAGAACTCTTAAAGACATTGATGTAGGAAAAGATACTATGAACAAAACCCTCAGTTGTCCATGAACTACCGCAATCAACAAGTGAGATCTCGTCTTATTAAAAAGCTTCTGCACAGCAAGAGAAAACACCAACAGTGTGAAGAGACAACCCACACTGTGGGAAAAAACTTTGTTCCTCAAAGGTCTACTATCTAGACTCTATAAAGAACTTTAAAAAATCAGACCTCCCCAATTTAAAGACCCAATCCAAAAATGGGCATCTGAAATGAACAGGCATTTCTCAGACAAAGAAGTAGAAATAGCACATAAATATATGAAAAAGTGTTCAACATCACTGGTCATTCTAGAGATGCAAATGAAAACAACGCTGAGATTCTACCTCACTCCAGAAAAAAATGGCTGCTACCATGAAATCCACCAATAACAAGTGCTGGCAGGGCTGTGAGGAAAGAACACTGCTCCACTGCTGGTGGGAGTCCACACTGGTTCAACCATTGTGGAAAATTAGTATGGCGATATCTCAAGAGAACTAGAACTGGAAGTCCCATTTGACCCAGCTATTCCCCTGCTGGGTATCTTCCCCAAAGAATTAAAAGCATCCTACCACAGTGATATATGTGCACCCATGTTCACAGCAGCACTGTTAATAGGTAAAAGTTGGAAACAAGCCCATTGCCCATCAACTGGAGACTGGATAAAGAAAATGTGTTTTCCTTTATAAAACAGAGTACTACTCACCATAAAGAATGACAAATCAGAGATATTTACAGCTAAATGAATGTACATTGAGGGGTTACATTATGTCTTAAGTGACATAAATAGGACACGTGTAAATACCAAAGTTTCTCTAGTGTGAGAAACTGAAAGTGTCAATAAATGCTAAAAGGTATAATAGATAATACGAAATAGGAAGGGGGCAAAGAGGAAGGGGAAGTGCAAGAGCTAGGGGAAAGGAAAGAAGGGAATGGAATTAATATTAGAAAATGAAAAAATGGAAACAAAGTCTTTGTAAATTCAGAGGGATGAATGGCTTGAATGGAGGGCAGGAAAATGGGGAAAAAAGAAGAAACGAGAGAGTATGTAAAGGTGCAAATTGCCAATGATGAATGTAACTGTATTTTATACCTAAAATGTACCAATAAAATTAATTTTAAAAAGAAGGGGGCTACAAACATGAACAGACACTTCTCACAAGGAGTACATATGGTCATTAAATACATGCAAAAAATATTCAACATCACTGGCCATTATAGAAATGCGAATTAATACCGCTCTGAGATTCCATCTTACTCCAGGAAAAAAAATATCCGCCATCAAAAAATTAAATAATTGGTGGCTCTGAGGAAAGCGGGCCTCCTGCAGGCCGAGCCCGGGTTCCAGAGCCCTGTCCACTGCGGGGAAGGACGAGGAGGCCACAGCGGGAGCCCAGGGCTGGATGACTCCGTGACACTGACTTTATAAACAGCTGGCTCTCAAGGACACCCTTCAGACAGGCTCACTGTCACTGCAGGAGAGTGACAGCAAGTAACAAGCAGGAACAAAAATCAAAAATAAAGCCAAGAAAGAGCTTAAATTGAGCCAGGGACAATGGCACACACTTGTATTCTTATCACTCTAGAGGATGAAGCAGGAAGATTGATGGAGGCCAGAAAGTTAAGTCCAGCTTGGGCAACACAGCAAGATCCAAAATCAAAAGCAAAAACAAAGCAACAACAAAACTAAAAAAAGAAAAAAAAATTAAATAATTAACAAATGATGACAAAGCTGTAAAAAAAAAAAAAAAAAAAAGGAGGAATACTTTTAAATTGTTGGTGCCAGTATAAACTAGTGCAATAATTTTGAAAATCAGTATGGACATTCCTCAAAAATCAAAATTACAAATTCTAGTTGATCCATTCATTCCCTTTCTTAGCATCTTCCCAAAAGAGCATAGTACAGTGATAGTTACGTTGCTATGTTTATAGCATCACAATCCATAATAACTACTTGCAGTGGCCTATATATTTATTAACAAGTGAATGAATTCTAAAATTATATATATATACTCAATAGAGTACCACTCTGCATAAAGAATAAATGAGTCATTTCTATCAATATAGGTGGCCCTTGAGACCATAATGTTAAGTAAAATGAATCAGACACAGAAGCTTAAACATCATATAATCTCTCTTATATAAGAAACCCAAAATATAAGCAAAAAGCAAACTAAGACAAATAATACGAATTAGGAAGACAGATCTTTGCAAAAGGGAAGAGAAACGAAATGACGGGAGGACAGAGGGTGAGAAGAGGAAGGGATAAAAAAAATTAAGATGTGTTACATAAATTACCAGTACAAGAAATGCAGTCACTATATACTACAAACGTACTAATAAAAACTAAAAGTTGAAAAAAGCTAAAATATTGTTTTCCTGCTCATCCATCTATTGCTCTCTCATTTCATGTTCATGGATATGTGACTCAGTAACTAAGGAGATTTCTTTCCTTTCTCATTAAATCAACTCAAAGAAAGTGTTATTTGTATATTACATGGGGATAATTAATAACAGAGACCCACAGACTGAACAGTCCAAACATTTGGGGATCATGTATCAACAAGCCTCTAACCTAGCTTCAGGTCTGGGAAATTATTATTTCTTTATTGTCCAGTAGTTTGCAAATACTGAACAATTAATGCAGTAACTTATGGTGTGCTGTGTCACTTAAGTCACTTATTTCACTTAAATTCTTGCATTATTAAAAAATGTAATAATGAACCATTATAAAACCCAATTGTCACAAACAGAGAATGAAGTGCTTTTTTCAATATTTCACAACAAAGATTTATTTAAAGGGTCAGGGATTTAGCTCAGTGGTGTCAATGCCTGCTTTCCAAGCACAAGGTCCCGACCGAGTTCGATACCCCTTACTAAAGAAGAAAAAAAAGGTTTACTTAAGACTTTGATTTTTAGCTAGTATTGAGGAGAAACACTACTCAAAGAATAAACTGAGGATGAAGGGTAGTTTAACTATTTGTTTGGGCATTACCTTTGTCTGTTTTGTGCTTCCAGGACAAAATGTTATAACTGGTTAATTTACAATGAAAATTAGTGTCAGGTTCACAGTTCCAAGATTTGAAAGACTGAGAGGCTACACTAGCCAAGACTATCTGGCTGCTTCATAATATAGCAGAAAGCATCACATGTAAGAAATAGAAAAGCGGGCCTCAATCTTTATAATCAACCTTTTTCCAATCATTAGAGTACAGCACTCAAAACCTAAATAGCTTCCATAGTTCTCATTTCTTACTATGATTGTTTTGAGGATTCAAAGCACAGAAAGTAAAGGAACTGTTAGGAACTGGCAATACATTTGTAATTGTTGTAAAAATCCATCTATACAGTAAGTGAATGTGTCTCAATGAACAGACTACAGATGAGAAAAGTACTGTCAAATGCCACGATTGATCAAATGGCTACAAGCAACCAGACTTTTTAGTAGAGATGTTCGATTTCAAGGGTATTACATCTCCATAAACCTACCAAACGCCCAAGCTTAGCCTACTTAAACATGTGTAGAAAACTTACATTAGCCTACACTTGGGCAAAATCATCTAACTCAAAGTATATTTTATAACAGTGTACATAAGGGATATGTTTATGTGTATGTAATAGATTGCCTGTACATGCAATACATCCAGATTATAAATTTAAAACATCTTTAATGTTAACTTCACGAGATAGTACAAGAAAAAGCACAAATAAAATTAAAAGTAGAAATTTTTGGGCCAGAGATTTAAAAGCTCAGTGGTGCCACACCTGCCTGTTAAGCACAAGGTCCTGAGTTTGATCCCTACTACCCACCCCAAAATATGGAAACTTTTATTGGTATATCTGCTTATTGAGAATCATTTAACTTTTCCAAGCCTATTTTTACTTTATGTTTTTAACATTATCAACTAAATCAGGAAAGTAAATTTATATTTTGTCCAAACGTAATTACATATAGCAAAACAGGTTTACTGAATGTTTTGTCTATAAATGCATCTAGTGAAAGGCAAAGAGATAAACCAACTGAAGATGACATTATATAAAAAAATTCCAAGATAAAGGCAATCAAGCAACAGGCTCTTTGTGACAATGAACTCAATTTTATAATCATCAACAATGGCAAAGTTAAAATTAAACCAAAGTTAGTATCGCAAATATATACTGATGAACTACTTTAACAATTGCGTTAAAACTTAAGTAACATTTAAATATAAAATAGAACAAAATCATATTTGAAAAAATGTACTTAAAAAAGTAAATGTTCACTATATTACTAATAATTTCTATGATAAGCAAGTTTAGAGTAGCATATCAAGTTTCTAACCTTAGAAAACAAAATGTTGCCATAAACTTATTTTTTTGGTTGTGAAAAGCTGAATTTTTCTGTTGCCTTCATTTTCATCTTGTACTTTGTGTATTTTAATAATGGCCTTACATTAAAAAATGGTAAAGGAATATATACTACCAATTTAGAAACTGCTGCCTTTTCTGTCATTAAACTCAGGTACAAATTGGCATAAAGACCTATGGAACTAGAACTATTACTACACAAATGTGACGATCATAGTTTCCTGTGATAGGGCTTTTTGTTATGTGTACTTTCTTTTGGTTAAATGTTTTATCTGCAGTTTCTTTAGTCAGTATTTTTTTTTTTAGTGAATTTGATTGTACACCTAATTTTTAGAAATGGAATGGAGTCTTTCACAACATTAAAGTTTTAAATGGAAAAAAAAAATCCTATATGTTGGAATATAAATTATAACCAGCTAACCAGCATTCCTAGAGAACTTTGTTTCCTTGAGAATCTTTCTACATTTCCTCCTAACTACATTCAACTCATTTGCATACCTGAAGAGATTAAATTCTTAATTAAGCGCCAGAAGCCTTTTTTGGCCAGGAACAACACTGAGGATTTACCAGAGGCAGAGAAGCTCAGCCAGTCCCAGCACCCGGAAGAAAGCTCCCCCGCTCCATCCCAGGCTCCTAGGGCAGAGAAACTCAGCTGGTCCTAGCACCCAGAAGGAAGCTCCCTGTCTCCATCCCAGGCTCCTATGGCAGAGAAGCTGAGCCAGTCCCAGCACCCGGAAGGAAGCTCCCCTGCTGCCATCCCAAGCTCCTAAGGCAGAGAAGGTGAGCCACATGAGCACCAGAAGCACCCCCTCCCGTGGAAATGAGAAGACATATAAACAAATCTCAAAAACAGACTTCTGGATCACCTACAGCAACCCCAAAGAGAAATGAGATGGAACACTCTGATACTCAACCACCTGGACTCTCTGAACTGATAACAAAAGAAGATCTGGGAAAAATGAAATCAGAAATAATTACTTAGATAAGAGCAAAGAGTTTGCTCATGGTGCAAGACATGATTAATAAATCTAGAGAGGACACAGATAAAAAAATAGAGGAGCTGAAGAACATGATGGAATCCCAACATAGGAAACAAATGGAATCCATAAAACAGATACAAACAGATTTCCAAGAGATTAAAAACTCCATCGAAAGTCTGCCCAGCAGAATGAACCAATGTGAGGACAGAATTTCACATATAGAAGATAAGATTGCAATTAGTGAGGAGGAAAGAAAAATTGCTTCAAAATTGTAAGGGAACACAAGAAATCAATCCAGCAGCTCCTAGACAATGCAAAGAAGAATAACATAAGACTGATTGGAGTCAACGAAGAAAGAGGAGAGAGTGCAGATGACACAAAAAGTCTGTTCACAGAAGTGACGGCAAAAAACAGTGTGGCATATAGGACTCCAGCTAGTCTTAATAAAAAAAAAATCTATACATAGGCATATAATAGTTAGGATTCCAGAAATCCAACAGAAGAATAAAATTCTACAAGCAGTGAGAGGAAAGAAACAAATCACATAACAAAGGAAAGCCCATCAGAATCACAGCAGACTTCTCAATGCAAACCCTCAAGGCAAGAAAAGCTTGCAGTGATGTATTTCAAGCCCTAAAGGAAAACAGCCTCCAAACCTGATTAATGTACCCTGCAAAACTGTCTTTCAAAATTGATGGAGAAGTAAGATACTTTCATGATAAACAGCACCTCAGGAACTTCATGAATACCAAACTGGCACTCCAGAAAATTTTAGACAATACCCTAGAAAAAGACAGTGAGAATCACAACCCCAGGAAACCCAGCAGAATGAATCGAAAGGGTGTGACAAATTAAACACAAAGGGGGAGAATCCAACAAAAAGAAAAAGTCATGATAAGGCTTTTAAAACTATTAACTTCATCTCCCTAATGAATGTATAAGTCAATCTTACTATTGTACTGATTAGTATTTTTCTCATTCTAGAATTACACACCATTCCTTCTGCTATACTGGCTATTTATCATCTTCTTATGTCTACATTTTAATTGGGTTGTCTATTAATAAGCTCTAAGAATTCTTTATATATTCTGCTCATAGGTTATATGCATTGTAAATATGGTCTGTTTAAGGACTACTTCTCATTTTAATGATGTCATTTAAAGTTCTAAATTCTGATGGAATCCCATTTATCAATTTTTTTCTTTTATACATCATATGTTTTGTATCCTAGGTTGTTCTTGCCTACCCTGAATTCATAAATATTTTCCCTTATAATTTCTTCTTAAAGCTTTATACTTTTAGGCTTTCTTATTTAGGTTCACAGATCCCTTCAAGTTATTTTCATGTATGGAAAAAAAGGGTTGAGGTTAATTTTTTATATACAGATACCAGGTGTTCTAGTGCCATTTGCTGAAAACACTATCTCTTCCTCGGCTCTTGAATTGAGTTTATAGTCTATAAAATGCTAATGTTAAATAATCTTTCAAAACTCAGTGGACCATATATGTGTGGTTCTATTTCTAGATTCTCTGTTTTATTCCAAAGATGTGTATGTCCTTCCTTACACCAACACTGCCGTGATTACTGTAGCTTTAGAAGAAGTCTTAAAATTGGGTGCTAAATGTCTTCCGACACTGTTTTTGTTTTTGTTTTTGGCTTTTCTAGGTAATTTGTACTCCTACATAACTTTTAAATTTCAATATCCAATTCTTCATTAATAGCAAGTATACACAGACCTGTATTTTTATATATACCTTGTGTTTTCTAATCCTGCTAAATTCAAGTACAAGTTCTAGGGGCTCCTAGAGATTTCTTAGTGTTTTCTGTGTAGATGATCATTTCATCTACATGTAAAGATTTTGCTTCTGCCGTGCCAATCCTATCCTAGTTGTGTCATTTTATTGTCAGACTATTTTGGTGGGGCCTAGGTTTCAAAGTTTTAATGGACAGAGAAAGAGTAAGCATATCTGCCCTTGTTCCCCACCTTAAGGAGAAAGCATTTTATCTTCTCCATTTATATAAGGCATTCTCGCTGGAAGTATGGAGTACATGTCTTTAATCTGTTGAGAAGGTTCTGTTCTACTTCTAGGCTCCTGATAGCTTGCACTATGAACAGCTGTAGAACTTAGTCCAACACTTTTTCTCCAACTAGTGACAGGATCATATGGCTTTTTCCTTTCCTGTTAAAATGATGACTTTTGGGGGTGGATCTTCCAATGCTGAACCAACACTGCCATCCATATAGCAAAACCACTTTCTACATTCTGCCAGATCTGACTTCCAATAGTTTGTTTTGTTAAACAAATTTCTATCTATGTTCATACTTTTTTCTTCTATTATCTTCATCCAGTTTTAGGATTAGCACAATGTTGAGGTCCTAAAATGAGGAGAGAAGTGTTCCTTCTTTTTTCTGCTTTAATTGTTTGATATAATTTATCAGTTAAAATGTTTACGAGCCTGCTGTTGTCATATAGGTAGGTTTTCAAGCTAGGAATATACTTTCTTTAATAGGTGCTATTCAAATTTTATATTTCCTCCAGAGTTAGTTTCATTAATTTGTCTTCCAAGGTATTTCTTAGAAGGTGTCATATTTATTTCAAAAATGATTTTTGTAATATGTTTTATATATTCTTTTAAATTCTGTAAAATCTGTGGTAATGTCTCCTAGATCTTAATTTGTAATTTAAAAAATGTATAACTGATATTGTGTAACAGGAAGAAAAGGTCTAAAAGAGCAGGGGAATTTTGAGGGGTAGGGGAAGGGAAAAAAGGGAAAGAAAAAAATATGAGAAGTGGAAAAAAAATGGAAACAAGCTCTTTGCAAATAGGGAAGGGTGGAGGGGTTGAAGGGAGGGCAAGACAAGGGGAAAAAATAAGAACCAAGATACTCACGTAAAGGTACAAGATCCCAATGATGAATGTAACTGTATTTTACACTGAAAATGTACCAATAAACTTAATGAGAGAAAAAAAAGAAAAGGCACGTTTCTAAATGCAAAGAACCACAAAAAAAAAAATCAATTCCGGGCCAGGGATTTAGCTCAGTGGTTCCATCGCCTGTCTTGCAAGTGCAAGGTCCTGAGTTCAATCCCTGTACCAAACAACAAAAAAGTAAAACAAAACAAAAACTCAATCCAACAACTGTTTGAGAATGTAAAGAAGATTAACTGGAATCAATGAAAAATGAGAGGATAAAATAAAGGGCATAAAGAACTTTTTGACAGAATAGGAAATTTCCAATATAAGAAAAGAATTTGACATTCAGATAAGTGAGGCATACAGAACACCAAAAAATAAAAATAATAATATATATATGTGCACCCATGTTTACAGTGGCACAGTTTATAACAGCTAAAGCTTGGAAACAGCCCAAGTGCCCATCAACTGGAAGCTGGATAAAGAAGATGTGGTTCTTTTATAAAATGCAGTATTACTTAGCTGGAAAGAATGAGAAACTAGAGACATTTATAGCTAAATGGATGCATATTGAGGCCATACTCTTAAGTAAAATAAATAGGACACATATGAGTAAATACTGAATAGGTTCTCTAGTGTGAGAAACTGAAAGTGTAACTAAGGATTAAAATGATTAAAATGAATAACTGATAAATTGGAATAGGAAGAAAAGGTCCAAAGGGGTAGGGGAAGTGGGAGGGGAAGGGGAAAGGAAAAATTGTGAGAAAAGAAAAACATGGAAACAAAGCCTATGTAAATAGTGGAGGAGGTGAAGGGCACACAGGTAATAGGGAAAAAATAAGAATCAAGATATATCATGTACAGGTACAAGCACCCAATGATAAATGTAAATGTATTATATACCTAAAATGTACCAATAAAAGAATTTAAGACAAAAAATAGTAATAGTCGTGATCAGAAGAGTACACCAAGACGTATAATAGTCAAGCTTCCAGAAATTCAACACAAAAATAGACTATAAAAAGCTGTTAGTGGGCCAGGGATTTAGCTCAGTGGTTTCGCCACCTGCTGTACAAGCACAAGGACCTGAGTTTGATCCCCAGTACAAAAAAAAAGCTGTTAGGTAAAAGAAACAAATCACCTACAAAGGAAACCCATCAGAATCACAGCAGACTTCTAAACACAAATCCTTAAGTCAAGAGTCAGGAATAAAGTATTTCAAGCCCTAAAAGAAAACCCCCAACCCAGACTGATGTGTTGTGCAAAACTCTTTCAAAATCAATAGAAAAAATAAGATACTTCCATGAAAAAGAGCTACGAAGGAAATTCATGATCACCAAACCAGAACTCCATAAAGTTTTGAAGGATATTCTAGAAAGTGACAACAAAGACAATTCCAACATTCCCAATAGAATGAATCCACTACACAAGGCAAACAACAGAAGGGAAAAAAAGGGAACCAAGAACAGGAAAATAACAATGAGAAAAATAAGTCATATCTATCAGTTATAACTATCAATGTGAATGGTATCAATTTACTAGTCAAATGAAACAGACTGGCAGAATGTATCAAGAAACAAGATCCAAAAATATCTTGTATACAAGAAATATATTTAACTCAAAAAAATTCATAGACTGAAAGTCAGAGGATGGAAAACAATACTCTGACAAGAACCCAGAAAAACCGAAGGGGTCGTCATTCTATTTGCAGACAAAGTGGATTTTAATCCCAGACTGGTCAGAAGAGACAAAGGTCACTACACACCTCATAAGGGAACACTCCAAGAGAAAGAGATAAGAGTGATAAATATATATCCACCAAATACTAGTACACCCAACTATATACAGCAAACAGTAATGGATATGAAAATCAGCACTAAGACAATTGTAATGGGGGTCCTCAATACTCCACTGTCATAAGCAAATAAATGAACAAGACAAAAAAAGAAATACCAGCTCTGAACAAAACCTTTGAACAGATGAACTTAGTAGATATCTACAGTGCTCCACCCAAGAAAATAATACTCATTCTCAGCAGAACATGAAAGTGTCTCTAAAATAGACCACATACTAGCTCAAAGATCATATTTAAGAAAATACAAAGAAATTGAAATTGTCCCATGCATACTGTTAGAGCATAGTGTAATGGAACTGGAAATCACTGGCACACAAACCACCATAACCACACAAATACATGGAAATTACATAATACTCTCCAGAAAAACCAACAAGTAACAGATGAAATCAAAGAAGAAATTATATAGTTTCTTCAATTAATCGATAATACCAATATGACATATTGGAACTTGTGGGATGGAATAAAAGCAGTCCAGGGCCGGGGATTTAGCTCAGTGGTTTCACCGCCTGCAGCACAAGCACAAGGACCCAAGTTCAAGCCCCAGCACAAAAAAAAAAAAAAAAGCACTCCAGTGAGGGCAATCTCAACCTAACATTAAACCTCCAGGTTCTACAAAAAAAAGCGGGCTAGTTAAACTCAAATTGTGTGACGAAGGGAATTAGAAAGATTAGAGCAGAAATTAATGCAACTGAGATTAATAATACAAAAGATCAATGAATCAAACAGTGGATTTTTAAAAGATTAAATAAAATAGACAAATCCTTAACCTACCTTATGAAAAGAAAGAAAAGACCCAAATCCATTCAGTTAGGAATGACAAGACTGAAAACACAGCATATTTTGCATAAATCTATATTGAACAATATCCACTTTGACAACCTATACCACAGTAAGATGGAAAATTCAGAAAAAATAGATTCCTACATACAAATGAACTACCAAAACTGAATCAAGAAAATTTAAAATTCTAAATAACCCAATATGAATCAATGCATCTATCAATCAATGGTGAATAATACCTCAGTTCATGAACACTTCTGTTTGTGAACAATATGGTTTGCAACTAAAGCATTCAGCAAAATTTTGCTCTCATTTGTGAACTCCACATCAGGTGACAAACACAAGGACAGCCATTTCCCAGCATGAACACAAATGCAGCAATCTTCCCTGGAATCATGGATTGAATTAAGCTCATGAACATAGGTACTACTGTAATAAAAACAACCACCAACAAACAGAATTCCAGGTTTTGAAGAATTCACTGCTGAATTCTACAAGAATGTTAGGGAAGATCTAATGGCATTACTGTCCAGACTCTTTTTTGGGGAAAAGGAAGCAATACTCCCAAGTTCACACATGGAAACCAGAGAATGATCTGAACAAACAACAAGAAAGAGGGGCCGGAGATTTAGCTCAGTGGTTTCACCACCTGCTGCGCAAGTGCAAGGACCCAAGTTCTATCCCCAGTACCAAAAAAAACACCAAAAACCCAGAAAGAGAAAGAACTACTAGTCAATCTACTTATGAACATAGATGTAAAAAATCCATAATAAGATATTGACAAACGGAATGCAGCAAATCCACAAGATGATTATAAACCATTAGCAAGTACAATTCATCCCAGGTATACAAGGATGGTTCAATATTTGCAAATCAATAAATATAATACACCACATTAACAGAACTAAGGACAAAAATAACATGGTGACCTAGATGCAGAAAAAAGCATCTGACAAACTCCAACACCCATTCATGATAAAAACCCTACAGAAAATTAGAATAGATGGTCTTTATCTCAATTTAATAAAAGCCATCAATGACAGATCACCTGCTAACATCACACTGAATGGTGTAAAATTGAAAGCTTTCACTCTAAAATCAGGAACAAGACAAGGGCACCTCCCACCAAAACTCCAGTTCAACAGTTCTAGAAACATTAGCCAGGACAATTAGACAAGAAGAAAAAATTTAAAATATGGATAGAAAAGGAAAATGTTAAAATTATAATTTGCTGATGGCATGATACTTTACATAAAAGACTCAAAAGCCCAGCAAAAGACTCTTAGAATTAATGACTAAATTCAGTAGCATAGCATTATACAAAGTCAACATTCAAAAATTACATAACAAAATCACTGAGAAAGAACAACTTTCACAACAGAATCAAGAAAAAAAAGAAATCAATCTAAAGAAGGAAATAAAAGACCTTTACATTGAAAACTACAGTAATCTGAAAAAGATCAAAGAGGTTATCAGAAAATGAAAAGATATCCTTTGTTCTTAGGCAGAACTTACAGTATGAAAATAGCCATACTTCTAAAACCGTTACACAGATTTAATACAATCCCTAACAAAATACCATAGGCATATTTCACAGAACCTGAGAAACAACCCTAACATTCATATGGAACCAGAAAAGATCTAGACTAGCAAAAGCAAAACTGGGAGTGTCAAGGGCAAGTAAGCGGCATCACAATACCAAACCTGAAGTTATACTATAAAACTACCATAATTAAAAACAGCATCTAAGGCAAAGAAACAGTCCCAAGGATCAATGGAACAGAAGAGAAAATGCAGAAACAACTTCAAATGCATTCAGCTTCCTTATCTTTGACAAAGAAGCCATATACCTTCCCCGAAGAAAGACTCTTTAATTAATGATGCTGGGAAAACTGGCTTTCTGAAGATTGAAGCTACACCAATATCTCTCTCCACGCACTAAAACTAAAATTGAAATGGATCAAATATCTAAATATAAAAATAGAAACACTTAATCTGCTGGAAGATAGGATGGGTAAACTCTAAAAGACATACACTACAGGCAAAGCTTTCTAAACCCTGATTACACAAGAAATATTATAAAGAATCAACAACTAGGAGCACAACAAATTAATAAGCTTTTGCACAGCAAAAGAAACCATGAACAGAGTGAAGAAACAATTCACAGAATGGGAAAAAATTTTTACCAGCTACTCTTCAAAGGACTAATATCTAAAATATACAGGGCCAGGATTTAGCTCAGTGGTTCTGCAGCCTGACCCCCAAAGCAGAAGGACCCAAGTTTGATCCTTGGTACCAAAAAAATAACATATATAAAGAATTCAAAAAATCAGACCTGACCCCATATTTACAGACTCAACCAAAAAAATGGGCATTTAAAATGAACAGACACCTCAGACAAGTATGAAGAGCAAATAAATAAAGTAATATTTTGGTTCACAATCACTTCTGTTCACAAACAATTCAGTTCTCAAACAAAAGTATTTGACAAAATTTTACTTCCATTCATTCACAAACTCCACAACGAGTGACAAACACAACCACGGCCATCTTCTCCACATGAACACAAACATGGCTATCTTCCTCAAAAATCACAAAACAAATTTAAATTCATGAGCTGAGGTACCACTGTATATGAATAAATGTTTAATATGACTGGTCTTTCAAGAAATGAAATTAAAACCACTCTGAAATTCCATTTCCTTTCAAAAAGTCCTTTCAAAGAGAATAGCTATCATCAAGAAATCAACCAGTGACAACTGTTGACAAGGCTGTGGGAAAAAAGAAACCTCTGTTGTTGGTGAGAGTCTACATTGGCACAACCACTACAAAAATCAGTAGGGAAATTCTTCAACAAACTAAAACTAGAAGTTCCATCTAACCTGACCGTTCTCTTTGGTAACCTCCCAAAAGAGTTAAAAGCATCATATACAGTGACATACGCATACCCATTTTTACAGCAGCATAATTTCTAATAGCTAAATCTTGGAAACAGCCCATATCCCATCAATAGATGAATGGATAATGTAAAGGATAATGCAACAGATATAAATACATATCTGCCATAAAGAAGGATATATTTGAGTCATCTTTAGGTAAACAGATGGACCTTCTCACCATAATTTTAAGTGAAATAAATCAGACACACAATTTAAATATTGGATTGTTTCTCTTGTGTGAGAAACCCAAATGTAAATAAGAAACAAAATGGAGGACAGGGGCCTCAGATTTAGCTCAGTGGTGCCACTGCCTCCCTTGCAAGTGCAAAAGGCTAGATATGGGAAGAACAGTTTCAAAGGGAAGGAGAATAAGGGAGGGGAAGAGAGTGGAAAGGAAAGAAAGAAAAAAAGCTTTTGTAAATGGAGAGGAAGAAAAGGGTAGAAAGATGGAAGGGAAATAGGGAAAAAAGGAGAAGATATATTATGTACATGTCTAGATTCCCTGTGATGAATGTGATCATTACATATGGCAAACGGGTATTGATAAAAATATTTTTTAATTTTAAAAAGTAATACTTTTGCCATCTAAGAAAGCTCTATTTCCATAAAATGCCTTACAAAACAAAAAATGATGCATAAAACCAAGAAAATATGTTTTGAGAAATCAAACTTCCACTGAAATTAACACAGTATGTTAACAATAAATAATGTGTTGTATTTGCCAATGTTTTTATACTCATCAACTGGCAGTACAAATCCCAGAGAATATTCTACTATATAATTTTAATATGATGTATTTTACTATTACAGGTGAACATGTTTTTATTAACACACATACACAAGTTCAATGATTAGTACAGCATCACTCAACAACTCTCCTCTCAATGGTGGCAGTCACTGACAACAAAGTAATGTTGATGATGAAATGTAATCAATACTTACACCCTAATCACAAAGTTCTTTACTGAAAACAAAAGAAATATGTGATTTAGGAACTTTAATATTCTGGTTACATTCCAAGTCTTAGCATTTTGTATCCAAAAACTGATAAATTATATCAAACATATAAAGCAGAAAAAAGAAGGAACACTTCTCCCCTCATTTTAGGAAATCAGCATTGCAACACACATGTTCTCAAGAACATTTAACAGCATGTACACATACACACACGTATGGGAAAATTCCAACCACATACCTTTAAACTAGATTCATAGTCTGTGTTCACCTTAAACATAAGACCAAGTCGTAAATGAATTTCCTTGGCTCGACAAAAGCTAGGGTCAACATAAAGCACATCTTGAAATGCTTTAATTGCCCTGAAAAAATACATACAAATAAATGGTTAAGTTTTTAATTCATGTATTTTGCAAGATAGTACAGGAAACATTCTGGCTCCCTACTTATAATGGACACACAATTTTATAAAAACAATATGGGGGGGGGGGATAGGAATTTAGCTAGTGGTTCCACCACCTGCCCTACAACCACAAAGACCCAGTTTGATCCCCGGTACCAAAAATAAATATATAAAATGAGGAAAGAAACCCAAGATAATTTCTTCTCAATTTTTCTAATTATGGAACAACACTTATAGTTCCAGTAAAAATTTCATTGTACATAATTGATTTTAGAAAGACATGGTGGCACACGCTTATAATCTCACCACTCAGGAAACTGAGACAGGAAAATTGTTGCAAGTTCAAACCCAATCTGGGCTCCACAGTGAGTTTAAGCAAACGACAATGACCAAAAAAAAAAATGCAGTAGTAGGAAAGTACCTGAAGTGAGGTGGTTGAGGATATCGATACAGGTTCTATTCTGTTCCATATAAGTCTACTCTTATAACCTTTACTTTTGCTTTTTACATTTTGGTTTACAATGCTTTTGGAGATCATCTTTAAGTGGGTGTGACAAAAAAAAGAGATCATCTTTATTTTTTCCATGAGATTCCCACAGTCTACTACAGTGATGGTGTAACCTTTTAGAGACCAAGTGCCCAAACTGCAACCCCCAAACCCACTTATTTATCATAAGGTGCCAAGACTGCAATTGAACCTGAATACTAAGGTTTATTTAGAAAGCAAAACTCATATATTTGGCTAGCATCCCGACAGAGAGGGCTCTGCATGCCCACTGTGGCATGGTTCACCACCACTGGTCTAGTGTAATTTGTGGAAAAGACTATTCTCACTTTCTTTTTTCTTTTTTCTTTTTTGGTATTGGGATCGAACTCAGGACCTTGTGCTTGTGAGGCCGGTGCCAGAACCACTGAGCCAAACCCTTGGCCCAAAAAGACTATTCTTATTTCCACAACAACACGGTGCCACCTTCCTCATAAATAATATTCACGTGATACACTGGATTTTTCTCATCTGACACAATCTTCATTGATCTACCAATCTACCTTTCTCTTAATTTGTTTGCTTTTGTTTTTGAGACAGGATCTCATTATGTACTTAAGGTTGGCCTTGAATTCCAGACTGTAGTCCAGGCTGGCTTTAAACTTGTGGCCATTCTCTTGCCTCAGCCTCCCATGTGCTGCAAGTATGAGCTCTTGTCTTAATTTTGTACCATCCTAATTACTGTATCTTTTAACAGGTCTTGATTACTAATGTAGAAAATGAAGATATACAAAGATTCATTTTTCACTGCATGTATTTTGAACATTTTATTCCTTAATTCATGTGAACTATCACTTTCTCAAAATGAATATGAGAAATAAACAAGAAAAAAATGTCTATAATTTTAATTATTCTACAAACACCTGAAGGGTACCTATTTAGAATCTTAACTGGTTCCAAAATTATTTTTCTATACAGTACAAAAAATGTAGACACTAGTCATACTACCAAGCATGACCAATACCCTGAATATCTTTTGTAAGTTATTTTGATAATTTAAACATCTGAAAGTATGTGTTTAGTATATATTGATTACAAAATAACACATTTTAAAAGTAATAATCTGAGGGAAACATAGAAATCTTTTAAAGATGACATATTAAGACATCTATTTAGGTTTTACAACTATTAGCATCTAACTAAACAATATTTGAATATAAGCACTTTAGCTTTATGGATTTTATGTTCTTACTTCCAATCTAGGAAGAATCATTTATTATAACTATATGAATTGAATGACATAAGGTACTCATTTATTCCTCAACTGTAGAATCTCTTGACCAGAGTTCATGGAAATTGGTTCTAGCTGGATAAAATGATTATATCTACAAGCTCAGAAGAACAGTTACATAGTGATTTTAAAATAGCTATCTTTACAAAGGACAAAATACAACAAGCACACCATTTAGTACAACTCATAGTCTTTACCTGTAAAAATCTTTCCAAAAATCTTTATCAGTACTATCATTAACTTTTTTTAGACTCCTGTACTTTTTCCAATTACAAGTGATCTAAAAGACTTTAAGATTTCAACGTATGTAACAGTCAAGCTCAAAATATACTACTTTTTCTTTCAATAACAATTATACTTTAAATTTTTAGAATAGAGACCCAAACACCAGATCTGCAGACATCACTAAATAAATGATTAAATAACACCGAGTAAAATTTACATATTCCTCACTTTCCCCATCAACAAAATTAAAGGGTTAAACTTACACTTCTTCATACTATAAAATTTCAGAATTGGTATTGAATATGGCTAACTTCACATGAAAGTATGTGTATTAAGATGACTTAAACTAGGGTATAATTCATAGCAAAAAATCTGTAAGCATCTATAACCCCACAACTATGTAACAAGTACTACCTGACTTGATAAAATAAATAGACCAAAAGCAGAGCAGGGAGACAAATAGCAGCAAAAATTATTTCAGTACAAGTTGAATTATTTACCTCTGGGCAGCCAAAATACTGTCAATGCATCTAGGCATATTTAGAACTATTTGATAGATACTCAAGGTAACCTAAATATATTCGTAAATCTTGGCCATATACAGGTTCATCTTTCTTAAAAAGTAGAGACACAGGAAAACAAAGTTCAGAGTTTTCTGCACTTTACTGCATCTTATTATATGTTGTAATTGTAGATAATTCTCAAAACTGAATTGTTAGTAAAATGTTGAAAGTTTATAATCAACCTCCCAGTTGCAGTCATTATTAGAAAATAACTCATAATTAAATTACTAGTTACTTATAATTATAGTTACCTATAATTAAGTTATAATACAGTTACTTATAATTAAGTTATATTAGCCAACATATGGATATACAAGGAAAAAAATGGGGTATTAAATCTGATCTGAATCCTAGAGATAAATATGGTGCTACTAAAACTGTATGGTTATGAGCATTAAAATATTTCGTGTTTCTTTTTACAGATCATAATTTATTGTAAAAAGCAGGAATAAGTTAACTTACCAATGAAATGCATTATAGTAGAAGTAGACCAAACCAAGGCCATATAAAAAAGCAGCATTCTGTAAGGCAAAGGAAGTTTTATTAAGTTTTTATATTTACCACAAATATTAACAAATCTGCTACATAAGATAATGTTTCCAAAGTCATATTGTATAACATGCTTAAAAGAAACAAGGAGTCAAACAGATAACATAGGAAGCAAGCAACTTAAAGTAGTATTTTAGGTTCCTTTTAATCACCCCATTCTGGATTTTTGTTTTTGTTTTTGTTCTTTTAAGGTCTAACAGAAGTCTACAAAGAAAATACAAGAGAAACATTTGAGAATAATTAAATCTTCAGATTATTATGTTTCCAATTTTCTTCTACTTTCTTTGAATCTACTTTTTAAATTTAAATCAATTTTATGTTCAGTGTTGCAAGAAAAGTGGTTAGAATTAAGAAGGAATATAAATGATTATTTACTACATATTTCTGAATAAAAACAAAATTTGTAGGGCTGGGGATATGCCTCAATGGTAGAAGAATACATAAGACCTAGCAGCTTCAATCCTCAGCAACAGGAGAAAATTTTTTTAAAAAAGAAAGAAGGAAAAAGTTAACTTTCTCACACCAGAAGCAAGGTTTAGCCACCCTTGACCCAGTTTTCAGTTTTCTCCCAGTTCTTCAAGGAGGATGACTTGCTTCAAACCTCTTGCTGATCACTTCCTTATGGTTCAGCTAGATCCTGCCTACTTAATTCACTGAACTATTCCCTTATACCCCATGTGAACTGATATGCCACATATCATCATTTCTAGGTCTTAATATGACATCATGAAACTCATACCTACTTGCTATAAACTAACTAGATGGATCTTCTTTGGAAAAACCTGCTTGGGTAAGCTCTAGGCCCCAGTGAAGCTTTTAACCCATAGCCACTTTGTTTTCATTAGCTCTCCTCACTCACTGATTGAACACATGTGTTCTAGATGGCTCCCTTCTTCCTGTTAGTTGTGCTATGCAAGCTGCCCTCTTCTCTTTGGCATCTGTAGGTAATATAGTGCATCTTTTCACAGTTTTGCTGTGTTGGCTTCAATGTTTCACCTGACAAATATATCCAAACTTAATTTCTCTCCTGATCAGGGTTCTCCTAAAAAGTAGCTATCTCGGTAAGAATAAATTGGACACACATGAGACAAAAGTCATAAAGACATATACAGTATAAACTACTGTGACAGGTTATAAGGCTAACATTAGGCTGTCCATCACAATAGAAGTATCCCATGCAAGAAAGATCATAAACATTCACAACCACCTTTCCTAGACCTGTATCAGAGCATGACTAAATGTGCAGTTATTTGCCAGAGAAAGACCCAACAACTAAATTAGCCAGGAGTGGTTGTACATTCCTAAAACCCTTGCATCTTGGCAGGCTGAGACAGGAGGATCACAAATTCAAACACAGCTTGGATAACTTACCAAGATCCAGATGTAAAATTAAAAATTAGAAAGACCATGCTGTAAAATTTAAAAAATAAATATAATTGGGTCACAGTTCACCACTGAGGCCCTGGTTTCAAACTCTAGCACCACAGAGGAAAGAGGAAGACTAAATTAAAAGAACTACATAGAGCACTCAGGAGACTACAGAGATTTGAATGCCTATTAAGGAAACTACAGAATCCCCCATAGGGAGAGAAAATGGTGGTGTAGTGAGTGACAACAACTAAACCTCTCCAAGATTCAGAATCCAGACTCTGCAAAATACAATTTTAATGAGGAACCTCAATACTGCACTGCCACATGGAGATTAACTAGATAAAAAAATATGACAATTGAAAAAAAAAAAAAACCTTTGAACAAATAGACAATATATTCATGACAAAGCTGTAATTTATGTTTCTCACTTCCAGGTGGCTTTCATTTGAACATGTTACATTCCTGCAAGCTGAAACCAACCAGTAGTACATGCATGACTGTCCCACTGATCACCATAGGACAGTCCCACTGGGTGATACAAACCGCCCACTGGGACCGTTCTGCAGGGCTACCAGTGGTTCAAGCCTGTGAGAATGTGTTAACAGATATCTACAGAGTGTTCCACTAAACAACAGAATGTACATGAGACTTTGTCCAAAATGCATCACATACTAGCTAATAAAGCATGCTTAAGTAAATGCAAAACAACTAAAATTATCCAAGCAGTGAATCTAGAAATAAATGGCAAAGGAAACCACACAAACTACCCAAACACATGGAAAGTAAAGACACCTCCCTAGAATAATTTATGGGTATCAGAAGAAATTAGTTTTTACTGGAGACCCCTGCAGTTAGGTTCCAGTCTCCTGCCCAGTATATGACACAGTACTGAGAAATAAAACTAAAAGACAGAAATAGGAGAGAAAGCAGGGTGCCAAGACTACCAATCCCAGTGCAATCAACAAAGGCACTGGCCAGTCCCAGGCACTGATTTTTTTATTGGCTATCAACTGGGGTAAATGCAAATTTTGTGCAAGGGCAGGACTACTTGTGCAGTTTCTATGGAAATTAATGTAATTAATTCAACAAGAGACAGCAAATACAACTGTCAGTGCACTCAATATCAAACATTGTACTTCAAACACTATACTTGAAACATAATACTGGAAATAAAAGATGACATAAACACCAACACAATCATAGTGGGTAACCTCAATACCTCACTTTCACAATCAGATCAACTAAATAAAAAATTAAAGAAATCAACACTGAACCACACCTTGGAACAAATGGACTTAACAGATATCAACACAGTGTTCTATCATACTACATCAGAATACATGTTGTTCCTAGCACCACATGAAACTTTATCCAAAACAGACCATGTATTAATTCATAAAGCTTACTGAAATAAATATAAAAGAATCACAATCAACTCAGGTATACCATCAAATCATAGCACACTAAAACTAGAACTCAATCATAAATGCAACCATAAAAATTTTACCAACACTGTACATTTAAATAGCCTGAATACTTGACTTGTCACAAAATAATTGTAATTATAGATAAAATAATAGTTTTTTGAAAAGATGGCAGAAAATGTTCAATCTGGTATAAAAATGAAATATGAACAAAAAATATTACAGCAGACGTTTACAAATATAGAAAGAAATTGACATGATGGTGCTAGAAAAATAAAGTCAGAAATAGATTAGTGTTCAACAGTGTTTTTTAAATGTAACATACGCCTACAACAACAAAAAGAAACAAAAATTAGAACAGCTATAGATATTAAAATGAAAACAAAAAGCTCATTAATCTCAGACAAAGAAGTACGAACAGCAAATATAAACAAATGAAAAAAATGTTCAAGATCACTGGTCATCTAAGTCATGCAAATAAAAACACTGAGATTCCACCTCTTCCCAGAAAGAATGGTTACTATCAAGAAATCAGCCAGGGGTGGGGATTTACCTCAGTGGTTCCTCTGCCTGCCTTACAAGTGCAAGAACCCAAGTTTGATCCCCAGTACCAAAAAAAAAAAAAAGAAATCAACCAATAATAAATGCTGTGGGGAGAAAGGAACCCTTCTCTGCTGTTGGTGAGAGTGTAGACTGGTGCAACCACTGTGGAAATCAGTGTGGAGATTCCTCAGAATAATAGGATTAGAGGTCCTAATTGATCCAGGTATCTCCTGCTGGGTATCTTCCCAAAAGAATTAAAATCATCATACCACCCCAACTGAAAGTGTCAATGAGAGCTAAAATGTATGACAGATAATGTAAAATACGAAGAAAAGGTCCAAAAGGGAAGGGGAAGTACAAAGGGTAGGTGGGGGAAAGAAAAGAAGGGAAGGAAAAAATATGAGAAAAGAAAAATACAATTTGAAATAGGAAAAAATGTCCAAAGACAAAAGGATGTAGGGAGGGGAAGGGGAAAGGAAAGGAGGGAAAGGAAAAACTATGAGAAAAGAAAAAAAACCAGAAATGATCTCTGTGTAAATAGGGAAGGGTGGAGATGGTGAAGGATGCATAGGTAATGGGGGAAAAATAAGAACCAAGACACATCATGTGTGGGTACAAGCACCCAATGATAAATGTAAATGAATTGTATAGATAAAATGTACCAATAAAAGAACTTAGAAAAAAGAAAAATACAAAAACTTAGTTTTTGTAAACATGGAGAGGTGGAGGGGTGGAAGAGAAGGAAGGAGAATGAGGGAAAAACAACAATGAAGACATATCATGTATAGGTACAAATTCCCAGTGATGAATGTTATCATAAAGTATACCTAAAACATACCAGTAATGGAAAAAATAAATAAATAAATTTTTTCTCTGAAAAAAGTCACAGGCTCTGAATTTATTCTATCCTCCAGCAATTACTTTTAGAATGGGGAAAAACTCTTTAATGGGATGTTTTACATTTGAGTAATGGAAATTGTTTAATGTGTGTGTACATTAGCTGCAGCATGGAGATCTTTTACAATGGGTGCTTCTCCAGCATGCACTGTTTATATATTAAATATAAAATTTTTAGTATGTAATTATACCTCAAATTCTCAGAGTTAAAAATCTTCATGGAGATATTCCACGGATATTAGCAAAAAATCAAGCAAAACCAGCCTGTATTTTTCTAGATAGGATGGGCCCTAAGTAAATAAGTAAGTAAATAAATAAATAAATAGACTGAAAAGGTTAGTTTAACTTTAAAGAGAGGAAAAGCCCTTAAATGGTAGAACTTAACTTGTAAAACAATATTTAATACATATAATTTTCAGAGGTACAAAATAAAACAGAAATTCTAACAAAACTAAAGAATGCCATAGATAAATGTCAAAATGGTTCTGGGGATGAAGATTTAGCTCAGTGGCACCATGCCTGCCTTGCGAGCTCAAGGTCCTAAGTTCAATCTCCAGTACTGCAAAATAAAGAAGTCTTAAGATCACCAGCAAATGTAGAACACATTTGCTAAAGAAAAGGTATGGTTGGGCCAGGGATTTAGCTCAGTGGTTCCACAGCTTGCCTCCCAAGTAGAAGGTCTAAAGTTTGATCCCTGGTCCCTGATACCCAAAAAACAAAAACCAAAAAAGCCTCTTAGCCATCCTCTCAGCTTCAAAATAGAGCCTGAATTCCAAAAAAGGGCAGCCCAGAGCTTAAAAACATCTCTATCCTAGATCTCAAATGGTATTCTAACTCCAAGGAGGGGTAAATTAGTCACCTATCAATAGGTAAAGCTCCAGAATAGTGCAGCACAAAGACAAAACTCTCTTCTGATAAGGCTCCCATCAAGGGCAGAGACACAGTAAGTACAAAAATTATTTGAATACTGGAATTTCAATCATTAAATAGCAGGAAAATAACCTATCACTGTTCCAGTCCCAAATAGAAAGTGATAGTTCTGAGACTTTTATGAATACATAAACCACAGGCACTGCAAGCCTGGCAAACAGCAGGCTTGATTTGTAAAAGACTGTGGTGATATTCAAGTGAAGAACTTTCTCAACACTGATAAAGTACTGAAAATCAGTCTGTGAAAACGGTACTGAAAAATAATTCAGATCTTCATACACTGCAGACTAACATAAAATGGTGCAGCTACTTTGGAAACACAAGCAGCAAGAATTTATCAAAGGACAGAAAAAACAATCTGAACGTACAGTACATTTAACTCACTTGTGGAATGTATGAAGCCTAACACACTGGAATTTATCTGTTATAAAAAGTAATGAAATATTGACACTACTATACCTGGATGAACATTCCACCAACTGAAAAAAAAGTCAGTCAAAACACTACATATAGAGCATATAGAAATATTAACATATACATACAAAAATATACAAAAAGTAGATTAATCATTGATTAGTATCTGCTTCATGAGGGAACAGTATTTCATTTTGATATAATGAAAATGTCCTCAAATTTACATATGTGATTACTTACATGTGAATATTTTAATAACTAAGGAACTGTACACTTTAAATATGTGAATTCTAAGGCATATGAACTATATATCCATAAGTCGGTTACCAAAAAGTAACAGACTAAAATAAATTGCTTTTAATTATATTTCTTTTCAACTGAAATACTTCATGAAAGCTAACAGTCGTCAGGGATTAACGATTTGACTTTCAAAGTCTGTGGCTAATATAAAAGCTTTCCCTTTTATCTATATAGCACTACCTATTTAATTCATAGCACTTTCAGCCAAGATTAATGTTATAGCATTTTCAAAAATTTGTTATTGTTGTTGTTTTGCCTGGCACCTGGCTCCTGGCCTCTGCCCTGCACTGACCTGCTCTATTTTCAGTAATGCTGGTGATTGAGGGGACTGACTCCTGGAAGCACTGAGTTGCCTTAGACTCTAGACCTTTTTGTTTTTTTTATTTTACTTTGAGACAGATGCTAAATTCTCCACGTTGCACTTGAAGTTTCCATCCTCCTCTCTCAACCTTCCAAGTACCTGCATATGCCACCAGTCTTGGCACAAGATAAATTTAGTTCATATTTTAGAATAATGATGCATGCTTTCGAGAAGCAATCTACTATACTTAACTATTTGATTAGTTGGATTTTTTGTTTGTGTTTGGTTTTGCTTTTTGCTTAAATCATTTGATTTTAAAGTATCACACTTAGGTTCTCTTTTAAAATACAAGAAAAAATACTAATTAACAATAAAGTAAACTCATACAAAATGCTCACACATAAAATTTTCTTTTCCCTTTCCATGTCATATCCTTAGAATTAGCAATTTGTCATTAAAAAAAGAACCATACATTGCATATAGTTTATGCCAAAAAAGGAAAACCAAGCAGGCATTCAAATTTGTACTGACCTTCCAGTAGTCAACCTGTAAACTATAGTATCTCTGATATGCAGATAATGCTGCAAAAAGAAAAATAAAAACTGGTCAAATTATGTTACACTTAACAATAAGACATTAAAATTTATTTTAATACAAACGTCCAAAACTGTTAGTCTTTAACCAGTGACCCAAATCTAAGCAATATAAATTCTGTGGCCTATCAACTTAGGTATGTAGAACAATCACCAAGTCTTACCTATGCCCTTAAAAAATGTAAAATCTTCAAAATTACCCGAATCAATTAATCTCACGAAATAAAAGTGATGAAAATTCTATAATCCTATAAAATATATCTCACTTTTCTTAACATGCAACTCACTTCCCAAAACACTACCTAAAAGAGAAGTAACCCTTGTGGTCCCCCCCTTCACACAATCAATGTTACCTTAGGCTACTACTTTCACTTTAGTTCCAAGACAATTTATTATCCCCAGCCCCCTAGCATAAAATGTTCTCAAATCACATAAAATCCTGACAGATGTAAAAGGGGTGAAAATAAGGGGGCATACATAAAGCATAACATTAGTGAAGACAGTTTTTTTTTTAAATGAGGAAACTCCACCACTGAACAACAGACTCAGAATCTCTAAATAAAAAATAAGTATTTACTTAAGTTCCCTGAGGTACTTTTAAATGAACATCACTTTAAAGTCATAAGCATGAGGGCCAGGGATTTAGCTCAGTGGTTCTGGCACCTGTCGTGCAAGCCGAACGTCCCATGTTCGATCCCCGGTGCCAAAAA
This sequence comes from Heterocephalus glaber, assembly GCF_053883595.1. NCBI lineage: Eukaryota > Metazoa > Chordata > Mammalia > Rodentia > Bathyergidae > Heterocephalus > Heterocephalus glaber. The sequence goes on from NW_028258189.1 coordinate 1,500,999, forward strand.
AAAAGTCATAAGCATGAAAAAGAAAAACTGAAAGCAGCAAAATATCAAAGAAACAGCAGACGTGACATACTGTTATATGATGAGAATTTTTATATTTTGTATAAATTTCAGATATCTTTATAATAGAACTATACACATTACCTGAAAGTCTGTGACAAACTGTGGTTAAAGAAAATAAAAGTCTAATGAGGTAAAGCTTTTTGAAATGTTACATAAAATGACAAGACTTATTTAGACTTAGAATTTGAAAAGAATCAACCTAATAATACTCAAGGGACAGGTGTGGATGTTGAGTCACATCATGATATAAAGTACATTTCAAGTCTGAGAATTTTATTGACTAAAATATTTCTTTTTCAAAATAAAAAAGTAGAAGGAAGCAACTTCCAAAGAGACAGTGAGAAGAGCCACACATATTTTCCCCAAAAATGCACCTATAGCTATAGCTAAGCTATTTTTAAATCTCTACCTAAAATCTTTAGAAATTGTCTTAAAAACACTAATCAAACAAATATTTACGTAAGTTAGAATTGTTCCCTTTGAAGACAAGCAACTTTTTCAAAGTTTCTCCAGTTGAGGGGATAACTACCAACTCCTCTCAGCTAAATGGAAAGAACATGCAGTATCTATTGCTTCAAAAATATTTTAATATATATGCTAATTTGTTTCACTTATACTAGTTTACCTTAGTTCATGGAAATGAAAGTTTTGTGTTATTATCTGTTTGTTTCTTCTTTACAAGAATCTTTTCCCTTTATGTCCTGTACTCCAAATAACAACCTTAACAACAATGATACATAGTACAGTACTGTTATTCTCTTACTATTTTATGAAATTTTGTTCTATAAAATAGAAAAAAACAGAAGAAAAGAAGGTAAGATGCTGGCCATCACAAGTTGGGGGCCATGAAAGATGAAATAAACATGGAGGAGTCTATTGCCCGATTGTATTCTCTCTTCCCTCTGTTCCTTACTATAAAAAGGCCCTTGCATACTTGGATTAGTGAGATGGTGATTTGAAGGAAATGAAGCACCTCCATCTCCTCAAAGATAGCTATAAATAAAGTCCTTTTCCTTTTCACTAAAATAAATAGCCTTCTTTGGTTTGGTCAGCAGCAAACAAACAAAACTAATCATATAAATCTGCATGGTGCTATTAAGAGAAAACTAAGTAGGATGCTGAGAAAATCTTTGTCCCTGCTTGCAGTCAACAAGCTTCCATACTATCCTTCTCCATGATGTCAGCTGAAGAGAGCCTATCTATACTTTTTACAATTGGACAGCAAGTACTCAAAGACACTTTAAAAACAACAAAAAAGCTTGAAAAATGAATGCTAGATGGTGCAAAGACTAAGAGTAACTGGAATCAATGAAAAATCAGAACATAACACAATGGATTAAAAAAAAGCTATTCACAGGAATAATGGAAGGAAATACAGTACAACCCAAATACAGTACACAAAAAAATAAGAGAACAAGAAATGATCATTCAGCAGCTGCTAGATGTCACTAAGCCGACCATAGAGCATAGTACAGTGAGACTAGAAATGACAAAAACACCACAAAAACTATGTAAACATATGAAATTAAATAATATCCTCTTGAACAACCAGTGGGTAACATGAAATTAAAGAAATTAGTTTCTACACTCAAGTAATAATGCCAGTACAACATACTGAAATCTATGGGGCACAATGAAAGTATTCCTAAAAGAGAAGTGTACAGCCATGAATTCCCATGACAGGAAAACAGAACACGTTCAAATAAATAACCTAATGATGCACTTCAAGGCCCCAGATGAACAAGAACAATTTACACCTAGAACTAGTATGGGAATAGAAGATTGGGCCAGAAATTAATGAAACTGAGACTTAAAAAAAAAAAAAAAGTTAGCCGGGGATTTAGCTCAGTGGTTCCATTGCCTGCCTTGCAAGCGCAAGGTCCCGAGTTCGATCCCCAGTAAAAAAAAAAAACAAAAAACTGCAGGAATAAAAAGTTAAAGAATTAGTTCTTTGAAAGACTGAACAAAACAGACAACCCGTAGTCAATCTTAGTTTTAAAAAGGAAAGAAAAGATCCATTTTGTCTTCAATTTCAGATACTGTCATCACATTGCTCATTTCTGCAACTTATGAATTCTATACAGTTTTTTTTTAATCTCAAGTATTTATTTCTGCCTGATATCATTTTGTGGATTCTACATCTTTAATGAACTATCCATATATGTTTTGAACTATTTTGGTCAGCTCTTGCAATTTTTACTGAATTCACACTGGGCATTTCAAGTGATAATTCCATGATACTCTTCACAGAAGATATAGTCCACACTCATTAGTCAACAGCATAGTGGTACATATCTATGATTTCAGCATTTGGAAGGCTGAGTAGGAGGATCACGTCAAGTTTGAGAACAGCCTGTGTTACACAGTGAGTTCAAGGCCAGCCTGAATTACATACCAAGACTCTGTCTCAAAAACAAAAACAGGCCCAAGGGATTTAGCCCAGTGGTGCAGCTGCCTGCCTCGCAAGTGTAAGGTCCTCAGTTCAATCCCTGGTACAAAAAATTATTTAATTAATTAATTGTACCCAAAATAAATGCAAACAAACCGAATAAAATAAAACCACAATAGCATTCCTATACACCAAACACAAACTCACTGACAGGGAAGTTAGGAAAACAATACCTTATACGGTAGCACCAAGAAAAAGGAAATATTTAGGAATTAACCTAACCAAAGAAGTGAAAGACTTTTAAAAATGAAATCTATAGTACTCTGAAAAAGGAGATCAAGAGGGTAAGAGAAAATGGAAAGAAGACCAGGGATTTAGCTGAGTTGTGCTGCCACCTGCCTCACAAACACAAGGTCCTGAGTTGGACCCCAGCACCAAAAATAGACAGAACCAACATAGTTAAAATGGCCATACTCCCAAAACAATTCTGGGCAACAAAAGCAAAGCAGGGGGTATCCCAGACCCCAAGTTATACTACAAAGTGACAGTTATAAAAATAGCATGGTTTTGGCAAAAAAATACAATAAATAAAATAAAGATTTGTGAATTAAAGGACCAGAACAGAAGATACAGAAATAACTTCAATTATACAATCATTTGACAAAGGGGCAAAATTCCTTCACTAGGGGAAAGATGGGTTCTTCAACAAGTGGTGCTAGGAAAACTGGCTAACCACATAACAAAGACCTATACCTGTGATTCTCCTGGGAGCTGAAAACATCCTGGGATTGTTACATCCTTTTTTTAATTCTTTTATTGGTACATTGTAGGTATACAACACAATTACATTTCTCATTGGGAATTGTACCTTTACATAATGCATCTTGGTTCTTATTTTTTCGCATTGCTAGCCCTCCCTTCACGCCCTCCATCCTTCCCTATTTACAAAGACTTTATTTCTCATCATTTTTCCTTTCCCTTCTTTTCTTTCCCCTGCCCCTCCCACTACTCCTACCCCTTTGGACCTTTTCTTCCTATTTTGTATTACCAATTATTCATTCTAATCATTGGTACATTTTAGGTATACAATATAATGATTTCAGAAAATGGACAGACATCCCCTGCTCCTGGGTAGGAAGGATTAATATAGTGAAAATGGCCATACTTCCAAAACTGCTATATAGATTTAATGCAATTCCAATTGAAATCCCAGCAGCATACTTCATAGACCTCGAGAAAACAATCCAAAAATTCATTTGGAACAAGAAGAGACCCAGAAGAGCAAAAGCAATTCTAGGTAACAGAGACATGGCAGCGGGTATCACAGTCCCCAACCTGCAACTCTACTACAAAGCTACTGTGATAAAAACAGCATGGTACTGGCAAAGAAACAGACTTGAGGACCAGTGGAACAGATTAGAAGATGCAGAAACAACGCCAGACACACTCAGACATCTCATCTTCAATAAAGTGGCCAAACACCCTCACTGGAGGAAAGATAGCCTCTTTAATAAATGGTGCTGAAAAAACTGGGCTTCAACTTGCCAAAGATTACAACTAGTGCACCATGCACTACACTAAAATCAAAATGGATTAAAGATCTAAATATTAAAATAGAAACTCTGAACCAGTTGGAAGAGAGGTTAGGTAGAACCCTTGAAGACATCAGTGTAGGAAAAGATTTTATGAACAAAACCTCAGTTGCCTGTGAACTAGCACAATCAATCAACAAATGGGATCTCTTCTTATTAAAAAGCTTCTGCACAGCAAGAGAAACCACCAGCGGTGTGAAAAGACAACCCACAATGTGGGAAAAAATCTTCACCTGCTCTTCCTCAAAGGTCCTCTATCTCGAATCTATAAAGAACTTAAAAAGATTAGACCTTCCAAATTTAAAGACCCAATCCGAAAACGGGCATCTGAAATGAACAGACATTTCTCAGACAAAGAAGTTGAAATAGCAAATAAATACATGAAAAAATGTTCAACATCACTGGTCATTCGAGAGATGCAAATAAAAACAATGCTGAGATTCCACTTCACTCCAGAAAGAATGGCTGCTATCATGAAATCAACCAATAACAAATGCTGGCGGGGCTTTGAGGAAAGAGGAACCCTGCTCCACTGCTGGTGGGAGTGTAGACTGGTACAACCACTATGGAAATCAGTATGGAGATACCTCAAAGAACTAGGACTGGAAGTCCCATTTGACCCCGCTATTCCCCTGCTGGGGATCTTCCCCAAAGAATTAAAAGAATCATACCACAGTGATATATGTGTACCCATGTTCATAGCAGCGCAGTTCGTAATAGCTAAAACTTGGAAACAGCCCAAATGCCCATCAACTGGAGACTGGATAAAGAAAACGTGGTTTTTTAATAAAATGGAGTACTACTCAGCCATAAAAAATGAGAAATTAGAGACATTTATAGCTAAGTGGATGCACATTGAGCCGATACTTTTAAGTGAAATAAACAGGACACACATGTGTAAATACCAAACAGTTTCTCTAGTGTGAGAAACTGAAAGTGTAAATAAGGACTAAATGTATAATAGGTAATGTGAAATAGGAAAAAAAGGGGCAAAGGGGAAGGAAGTGGGAGGGCTAGGGGAAAGGATCAGGAATGGGATTAATATGAGAAAATGGAAAAACAGGAACAAAATCTTTGTAAATAGGGAGGACTGGAGGGGTTGAAGGGAGGGCTGGGCAAGGGTGAAAAATAAGAACCAAGAGAGACTATGCAAAGGTGCAAATTTCCAATGATGAATGTCATTATATTGAATACCTAAAATGTACCAATGATTAGAATGAGTAATCGATAATGCAAACTAGGAAGAAAAGGTTCAAAGGGGTAGGGATAGTGAGAGGGGCAGGGGAAAGGAAAGAAGGGAAAGGAAAAATGATGAGAAATGGGAAAAATGGAAATAAAGTCTTTGTAAATAGGGATGGGTGGAAGGCATGAAGGGAGAGCTAGGAATGGGGAAAAAATAAGAACCAAGATGCATTATGTAAAGGTACAATTCCCAATGAGAAATGTAATTGTGTTGTATACCTACAATGTACCAATAAAAGAATTTAATACAAAAAAAAAAGAAGTGAAAAAAAAAAGAGAAAGTTACAGAGAACAATGAGTACAGATCTGGAGGCCACAAGCCTGCCATCTCTTCAACCTACCTGTCTCTAAAGCTCACCCAAAAAAAGCATCTTATCCTTTAAAAGACACCTTCTCTGTGCCACTGGCACAGAGAGATCTTTCTCAGGTTTAGCAATACACCTGCTGAATTCATGTCCCTTCTCTCCCACCCACTTGGTGCTGAAACCTATGAACGGGAGTTAAGAGCAGGGCTCTTTTGCAATGAGCAAGGTCAGGGATGTAGCTCAGTGGCACCAAGCCTGCCTGCCAAGTGCAGGGTCCTGAGTTCAATATCCGATATCAAAAAAAAAAAAAAGAAAGAAAGTAATGAGCAGCAGCCACTCATCCCAGGCTTTCTCCTAGATCCTGAGAGCCTCCTATTTCACTGTTTCACTCCTTCCCAGAGTTGGTTCAGACTCAACTGTGCTCTGTGCCAGGGTTGCAAGGCTATCCTTTGTTGAGCTCTCAAAACTCCTGACCACCTGACTGGGTAACTAGCTCCCCCTTCCCTTTCCTTCCTCCAAACCTCTCTTTTCACAAACTACATTCCAGAGACTATCCTGCCAGACCTCAAACCAGGTAGCCACCACTAGCCGCTAATCCACTGCCACTCTTGGGAAGGAAATATTCTGGGCCAATCAACTTTCTTGGTGCCAAGAGAATGACGCTCTGCTGTTTTCCTTTTCCTAATTCTTTTTTCCTTCCTCTCATCTCTTTATGAGACCACCACAAAAAGGGGGACCTCCTGCACTATAAGTCTGGGAAATGCTTTCTGCATGCAGGAAAATTTCCTCTGGCTCTGGAAACCAAATGTTCCAGCAATCTGTTTCTGGACCCTGGCTACCTCTACCCACCTGCCTTCTACTGCTCCACCCCCTGCAATTCTCCCTCAAAAACATCAGGAGACATGCTCCTCAGCTGTTTCCTGTGAAATGATTCCAAATTGGGATTAAAAGGAGACATAAACCAAAAAATAATAATAATAGACTCTTTACTCCATTTCAGTGTCGCCCCAGTACACTCTACAATGAATCACAGCCAGCCATGGGTGTGTGGCCACATGGTCATGTTAGCCAGCTGTGGGTACTTTCAATATACAACTTGATCCAGAGAATGGCAAATCCAAGGTTTTTTAACCCTCCCTCTATCTTCTTTCCTCCCTCCAAATTTTTCTCGCCAACAAAAACTTCCTACACCGACATCCAACAAAAACTCCTATTCTCACTCCCAATCCAACATCAGTGAGGCAGCTCTTGTGGTCTTCAGGATTAAACCCCAAGAACCCAACCAGACATATCAACTTGGAGAGTCTAGACAGATCAAGATCATATGATCATTTCCCTCCAAGCAGGAATGAAAAAAATTAAAATAAACAGTTCACTAAGAGCACCTCAGAGAAAACACTCAGAGGGGCAAAACAAAACCCAGACCTCTTTTTATAAACTGCTTGTCAGAGACCATGATTAAATATACAAACATCCACTTTAACTCTCCTGGAGGTCTAATTCTTGAACACTTCCACTTGATTTCCCAATCTTATCCAAACACCAGCAAAAAGCTCCAAAAATCAGAAAATGGACCCCAAACAGAAGGAGCTTATAGATATTGCCTTCAAAAGTTTTCAACAACCTAGATGAGGAACAGAGAACTCTATAAGAAAAACAGACTGAAGCCAAATATCAAATCCTGGCCTTCCTCAGCCAAAAAACTCTCTGACAAAAAAACCTTCGAAAGGCTCCACCTCAACCCCACCTAGCAACTGTTTTTGATGCAGCAATCCAGCCCACTGGGCAAAAGTTTGCCCTAATCCCAGGCCTCCCACAAGCCCGTGTCTGAACTATGGACATGGGAGGGAGGGCGGTCACTGGAAAATGGACTGTCATCTGGAGAACTCAGGCCCTCTCCCTGAGTTCTTTCCTCTAGGCATCACATCTAGAGAACATCTGATGGCCTTTAAGGCCTTATCTTCAGCTGCCAACTGATGTAGTCTTCTGGCATGCTTCCCAAGGATCTATGTGTAATAATTGTGGTGGCCAGAAAACAGGATTCCTTTTTGGTTAACTTAGGAGTCAGCCTCTCTTTTCTTATTGAGTATTCAGGGCCTTTGCTTCCCTCCTCTATCTCAGTTGTTAGAAAGAAGGGCCTAAGACTCCACAGTTATACTGTTCTTTAGGACACATAACTTTCATTTGCTCTTTCTTGTTTATCCCCCAACTGTCCACACCCGTTTTAGGAAGAGATACCCTCTGTCACATGACAGAATCTATATATGGTTCCTCTCTTCCTTCTGAGCCCTTCTTTATCCTACTGATCATACCCCTTCCTAATGAGACTCTCCCCTCTGAGGTGTTCCAACTCATCAAATCACAAATTGACCCTATTGTTCGGGACACAACCCTTCCATACACAGCTTTATACCACTACCCCCTCAAAGTAACCCTGAGTGCCCCTATTTCAACTGTCATAGACATCAAACATCCCCCCTTACCTCCAAAGAGCATTTGGCCTCCAAACCATTATCAACTTGCTTCTTAAAGCCAAAACTCTTATCACTACCCACTCTCCCCCAAGACTCTTATCCTTCCTACTTTAAAAAAAAAAAAAAATCTCTTGGCTCCTTCTGATTAGTTCAAGATCCCCGAAAAATGAATAAAACTGTTGCTCCCACTCACTCAGTGGTCCCCAAACCCTGTACCCTCCTCTCCCATAACCCCTTACTTAGCTCAATACTTTACTGTCTTAGACCTCAACGACACCTTCTTTACTGCTTCCATCAGCCTTGATTCCAAATAACTTTTTGCCTACCTGGACAGACCCCATATCTCTATTCACCCCCAACAACTCATAGGGACAGTTCTTCCCCCGGGATTTCAGGATAGCCCCAATTTCTTTGGCCTAGCATTACAAAAGGACCTCCAATCCCTTGACTTTACCCTCAACCACCTGCCCCTACATGTTGATGATCTTTTTTGCTTTGCAGCCCCTCAAAAAATGCCTCTATATCCCATACTATCTCCTTAAATTCTTGGGGAAAAGTGGACACCATGTCTCAGAACACAAAGGCCAGCTGATACAAGAGGTTGTTTTATCTCTCCCTTCACCTCACTCCTACCACTCTCTGCATACTTACCTCCCCAAAACAGGCTAAGAACAATATTCCTTTCCCTTTTTCCCCCTTTCCCTCCTTTCAAAGTGAGATCTCCTTTCCTTCCTGGGGCTTCTTAGGTATTTTAGACTCTGAATCTCAAATTTCTTACTCATTGCAAAACCCCTCTATGAGGTTTCCTATGGAGATCCCCAAGAAAGAATGCCAGAAACAGACTTAACTGCTGTTTCCTTTTGGGCCCTCAGTCAGGTAGTCTTTCATGCTCCCACTTTGACCCTATGTTTCTATTTCTAAACAGCAGAAAAGGACAGTCATTAGGGATCCTTGAACAACTAGCTGGAGACTCCCTCCAGCCTGTTGCCTATCTGTCCAAACAACCTGACCCTGTAATAAAAGGTAGGCCTCTCTGTTTACAGGACTGAGTATCAGCTGCCCTCCTTATCCCCGAGACCCAAGAGATTACTACCCACAAGTCCCTACAGGTACAGTCTTCATACAACCTCCCTGACCTTCAATTTTCCCAGCCACTGTACTTTAACCCTTTTCGCTGCAGCCTAAGTTAAAGTCCTACACTCTCATCTCATACCATTCTTTGTTATCTTCTGCCACTCATCTGCCCTAAAACCCTGCCCACCTCCTCCCAATTCCTGAATACCCAGCCTCCAGCTCCCAACAAGAGTGCACTGAGCTCCTTGATTTTACTCTCACCTGCTTCTATTACATAATCTCAGAACATATTCTAAGGTTTCCCAACTGGTTTACTGATGAAAGCACTTCAAAGACCACCGCTTTCCAGGCAGGGTACACCATCACTGAAGGCCATCATGATAGCCAATCATCCCATTTTCCCCAAGAAGTAACTAAGACAGCAGCCCTCCACAGGAGCAACTTCAGAGCAGGCAGAACTCATTACACTCACTAGAGCTCTCACTCTTGCAAAAGATAAAACAATCAATATTTTCACAGACTCCAAATATTCACATTATATATATATATTTTTTAGTAACAGGGACTGAACTCTGGACCTTGCATTTTCCAGGCAGGCAACCGCAACACTGAGCTAAATCCCCAGGCCCCATTCACATAACGTCTTACACTCAAACACCCAAATCTAGCATGAAAGGGGATTCCTAACTGCAAAAATGCACCCTGAATTCAAGATCTTCTACCCCACAGAACTTTAGTCTTTCATAGTAAGATGATCAAAAACCTAACTCATGCAATAAACAGCTCAGGCATTCATTTGTGGAAATAACAAGGCTGATAGAGCAGTGAAATAGACAGCTACCAACCCTCTTTCCATTCTATGCTTCCTCTTATATCTTCATACTCACCCCAAGAAATTACTCAGAGAACAATGGGCATAACAAAAGAAACAGTAGTGGTTTCTCCACAAAAAAACTGGTCCTTCCTGAAAGCTTACAAAACAAATTCATCTTTCCATGACCAATCCCATGCCAGATTATTCCCTCTGCTCCAATTCCTAAAGACTCACCTACATCTCCTCCCTAGTTTTATTACATTCCTACAAAACAATTATAACCCAATGTTCCACATTCCAAACCATCAACCCCCACAGCAACCTCAGACCTCTTCCCTTCCCTGTCCATAAATTTTGGAGATTGACTGCAGCACTGATTGGTAAACAGACATCACTCACATGCCTCCAGAAAAAAAATAAAGATAACTCCTTGTCCTAGTTGACACCTTCTCAGAATAAACAGGGGCCTTCCCTAAATCAAATTTGCCACTCTTAACCAATAGGGTCCTGCACTATTACAACTAGCTTCACCCCTTTCCCTCTGGACAGCTGCAACTTTTAGCTCCTCCTTCAACATATGGCACGTTCAAGGCAGACAATTACTGCCTAAGCCATCCCAGACCTCCTTCTGTACAGATTTGATCTCACAGGATTCCTTTCTCTAGAGATGGGCATCTTCTAGGTGTGCAGAAAGAAGGCATACAGTTGCCTATAAACCAACTGGACCAGAACCCGTACATTAAGTCTCTTCATTCTCACCCTTTCCTTAGCAACATCCAATGTTCCCATCCTATCTCCCCCATAATCCACATCAGAGAACAACATACCATACCACTGGTCCCCTTAATGACCACCATGGAAATAATCACAGGAACTTGACTGAGATTAAAGATCTAGGATTCTCTTCTTAAGAGTTCACCAGGCTGTCAAAAGAACTTGCTTTAAAAAAAAAAAAGAGCTTGCTAAAGGACTCAAAAAAGTCACCAACCAACTGGGACATGCAAGATCAAGCAGACTCCCTGACTTTAGTCATCCTCCAAAACTGCAGAGACCTTGATCTCCTGACAGCTTCACAGGGCAGCATGTGCTCTACTCTAAGAACAATGCTGCTTTTACACCAACAAATCTGGTCTATTCAGAAATAAAACACTTTTATGAAAGCTTCCAAACTCCTTGAAGTTCCCATTGGCACCAATCCTTCCTAGACCCTGTAATACTTATTATTCTTTTCTTTCTTTTTCTTCCCTGTATAATTAATCTATTCCAAAGATTTTTTTTTTTTTTACAGGAATGAATAGTGACTATCTCCCAGACAATTACTCAAAACACCTCCAAACAGCCTTCTCCAAAAATTTTTTTTTTTTTGGTACCAGGGATCAAAAACTCAGGTCCTTGAGCTTATGCAGCAGGCAGTGAAACCACTAAGCTAAATCCCCCGCCCTCTCCAAAATATTGTTTTTTTAAACTTTATCACCCCCTCAGCAGGAAGTAGCTAAGAAAACAATGACCTGTTTTCCTATACTCCTTTAAGGCAGGAATGATAAGAGTCCACACAAGGACACCAGCAGTTCGAATGAGCCCAGCACCACCTTAGAGAAACATAGGTTTCACTTTACTTAGGTTACAGAGTACATGTCAGTACATTACATAGGACATATCAGTTATAAACAAGCTATAAATAGTCCCCCCAAGTACATGTCAGAGGGCCACAGAGCATATGTCAGCAGGTTACGAGCAGTCCTCTGAGGAAATGTAAGCAGGTTACAGAGGACATGTCAGCAAGCTCTAAGCTCGCCATTTCTCCACCCACTCAAAAGCCCAGCACACTATTTTTAAAAGCCTCTTAGCCTGTAAGAGACACCCTCTCTGTTCTGCTCACACAGAGAGTCCCTCCCAGGTTTAATAATAAATCTGCTTGGACTGTTGAGTTCACAGACCTTTTTTCCCACTTATAAACAATATTTGTTTTACTTCCATTTTAGTCTGTGATATGCTTTATTCCTAATTTCATTAAAAGTGTCACAAAGCACATAAAATTCATTTCCTCATGAAAATCATACCTTAAAATTATGAACTAAATACCAATTAAATACATATGTTGCAAAAATCAGCAGTATAAACCAGACATGGTACTGAAAGGCAGCTACTTGGACAGTGCAGGCAGAATTTTAGGTTCAAGGTCAGTCTGAACAACACAAGACCCTGTCTCAAAACAAAAATTTTTTATAGGCCATGGGATCTGGGGTGCTGGTGCATGCTTGTATTTCCAGGAGCCTGGAAGCTGAGACAAGAAGATCACCTCCTGCCTGGGATATATACTTAGTTCAAGGCCAGCCTGAACTACAAAAGACTTAAAACAACAAAAAAGGTAGGGGCCAGGGATTTAGCTCAGTGGTTTCACTGCCTGCTGCGCAAGCGCAAGGACCTGAGTTCGATCTCTGGTACAAAAAAAAAAACAACAAAAAAGGCAAGGAGAAGGGCCCAGATATATATAGCTCAAAGTACAATCCAGGTCTTGGGTTCAAATCCAATAAAAAAAAAGAAAAACACAATGTATTTACAATGAATAATCTTATTTTTAAAATCTCAAAAGAAAACAATAAAAGTCAAGTTAAATTTAGGTACAAGAACAACGGGAAGGTTTCATAATCCTACACTACATTTTAAACTATAAGAATGGAAATACTGGGCCAGGGATTTAGCTCAGTGGTTCCACCAAATGCCTTACAAGCACAGGGTCCCAAGCTCAATCCCCAGTAATAAAAAAAAAGAATGAAAATACCAAGAAAAAAAAATTAAAAAGGAATTACAAAAGGTGCTATATACCTACAGTCACTTGTCTTTTCATGACCGAGCTACACTTTTTTCAAATAAGGATTTGGGGGAGGAATATAGGAACATTTTGGTCAAAGAATATAAAATTCAAGTTAGGTATTACAAGGCATAAATTTAAGAAATCTGTTACACAATATAGTGACTATAGTTAAGGACAATTGTTTTTATTTTTGTTTTCCTTTTTTTCTTGTCGTTTTTCATTTTTTGAGACAGAGTCTTACCATGATGCTCAGGCTGTTCCAGAAGTTCCTCCTCCTACCTCACACTTCCAAGTACTTGGAATTGGACTGTGTCACCAAACTCTACTCTGTTATTTTGGGGTGATTTGGGGGGTTGTTTGGGGGTTTTTTTGGTACAGGAGATCAAACTTGGGTCCTTGCAGGGCAGGCTGAGGAATCACTGAACTAAATCCCAGGCCCTATTCTGCTATTTTCTTGAAATTGCTGACCATAGATTTTAATTAAGTATTCTCATCATAAAAATTTAAGTACACAAGTCATTAGATCAGTCATTGTACAATACATGTTAGTAAAACCTTTCCAAATGACAATTTCACACTGTGCACTAAAAAAGAAAATTACTGAAAAGCAAGTGAGTGTATTAGTGCAAATTTGTAAAGCTCTTCTAGTACATTTGTGTGTACATGCTGTGTTTATCACTTGCCTCTATAATGCCAGTAACACTTAAAGATACAGAAATAATTAAGGAAGTGTGAAAATTTTAGCTAAGTGTGCTAATAAAGTGATTTTATTAATGGCACCAACAAATAACCAAAACTCCTAATAAGAAAATATTTTCCATAAGTAATAAAATATACACAAATTATAAATTTATAATAGCTTCTAAATTTGACATGGTTAGATTAGTACACTCCATTGAGTTAAAGTCATTAAATGATATGCAGAATATACTCCAAATTTTACATTTTGAAAAATTTTAATTTATAAAATGACCTATTAGAATTTTCATCAACATGTTAACAGATGCTTTTAAGTAGAAAAGAAATCACTGAAGCACCCAGACTATGTTTCTCAAGTATTAAGCACCAATGACAAAGCTCAGTACAGGAAATGCAGATGAGAACAAAACAACACAAAGCATCAGCATTCATAACATTTCTTAATCTTTTTGGTAATCTGTACTCTGATCTTTTTAAAACTATGAACATGATGTACATTAATATTAACTGGGTTTTGTTTTTCAAATGAGGAATAATCAATAATGTTAAAAAGAGAACATAAAAGACAACAGACAGCACCTGGGGGATTGAGACAAGAGGACCAAGATGAGTTTGAGGCCTGCCTAAGCTTCACAGTGAGTTCAAGGCCTGTATGAATGACATTTTCTGTCTCAAAGGGAAAAAAAAACTGCAACAGAATATAGCAAAAAAAAGTGATTTTAAAGTCAAGTCTTCTCAAGTTCTAAATCTGGCCTACATTGACTGTGACATAGGATATTTAATCTATCTATCTATCACTTACAGGTACTACACAACCTAAAAGTTTCTCAGTGAGTTTTTATAAGGAGTGGCTAAAGAATAAAAAAGCCATCTGTTTTAAGAAATCCAAAAAGGAAATCTAGAGCAATACCCTGAGAGGCAGAAAGTATGAAGATAAGGTTTAAGAAAGTATGTGACTTTAGACTGTTTGTATAACCTTTTTAAAGAGAAATAAATTTGACTGGAAAATATTATAAATACTAAAGGAAAGATATTATAGCAAAAATTCATACAAACATCATTTTTCATCTACATTGTTACTACTAAATTGCAACTACTGAACTTTTCCTCCTAAAGAGAAATATAGAATTAAGTTCCTATTAACCTCAGATCACAACATTTTCATTAACTGAATGAGACCAAGCAGTGGTCTTATTTTATGTGTGTTCCTGTTTTAAAATATCTTATTTTTTTTTAAAAATCTTATTTTATATATGTTGTTTTTTACAACTGAAATCTCATGGCCAAAAGTATTATGATTCATAAAACTTGTTAGTGTGTATTTTTCTGTGTGTGCACACACATTTTCATTTATTTTTGCCTTTTGTATCTTCAAACTGTGGTGAAGATCTTAATGTGTGTGTGTGTGTGTGTGTGTGTGTGTGTGTGTACATGTATGTGTGTCGCTGGGAATCAAGCTAGGGCTTTGCAGGTGCTAGGCAAGTTTTCTACTACTAAACTACATTCCCAGCCCCCAGCTCTAATCCTAAAGTAGGAAGTTAACTGTTCCCACTAACTAGATTGCTGAAAATCATAATCTGTCTACTAAAATGTGCATTTCTACCCAAAAGATATAAAATGTTCTTGCTTATAAGATAGTTTTCATCTTTATTGGTATCGAGGACAAAGTCTGAGGTGTTAAATGAATAACAGTTTTACTAAGTAAGCAGTTTGGTACTATAAATATCACAGACCTTAAACAATTATCTCAAAATATTTATTCCCACTTATTTCTGAAAAAAAGTATTTTAAATGAATGAAAAATCCATTTAAGGATCAAACTTAGAAGAATATATTCTTATAATATGGATATATAGCATGCTTTTAAACATTTTCCAATTAAAATGAAAAATTTAAAAGGAAATCAGGAACAAAAATGAGAAATATTATTTCTCTTTTCCCAAAATGTCCATTTGTACATACAGATAAAGATATTAAACTTACCCTCTTTCTACTGTGATGAAATTTTAGAAAACATACAATGGCAAACAAACCATTCAAATGTAGGACGTTAAAATACTGATTGAATCATTCCATTGATTAAATACTTACATAGTTAATTAAATTTTCACATATCCATCTATTCTACTTTTTCATTGCTAAAGTTATGAAATTCTTAGGAGAAAATAAAAAACTATAGCAAGTGCCTTTGATTTTAAAAAACATCGTAGTTACATAATGCAATAAGTCAAACAGAAATTTAAAGAGAAAAATTCATTACCTTTTGAATAATCTTCCAGTAAGAGGTTGAAGTGACCTAACTGACAAAAGAAATCAGATTCCACTTTTCCATCAGCTTTTAATATTAAAGATTCATAGCAGTGAACAGCCTAGGAATGAAAAATACCAATATTTTAAAATGTAAAACTCTAAACTGTATTTCCCTAAAAGAATAACTGTAAACCCTAAAAGAATACATACATTTTACAAGTACTACAGAAATCAACACATTCAATAAATTTCATTCTGTACAAGGGACATAGGATTCAGTACAGTATTCCTGAAAAGAAAGCTTCCGTAAGTATTAATGAAGCCAGTAATCATGATCTAAATGCATCCTCATCTTACAAAAAGTACTGTTGAATGAAATTATCTAAGAGCACCTAAATAATATTACATAAAAGTGCAAATCTAAATTGTTACTGTACTCCATGTTCAAACAGCAAAACTATTCTCAAGTAAGGTGTAAAAATAATTGCATACAACAGATTCTAAAGATTTTATATCAAAAAGCATAAATATTCTTTAATGGTTCTCCTAATCACAATAAGCTAATATTTTTCAATATGTTAGGTTAAATAAAAAATACTACTACAGTTATGCATGGTGGTGCAGACCTATAATCTCAGCACTCAAGAGGACGGAGGAGCATAAAGCATAGGCTTATAATCCCAGTAAGGAAGGTTGAAACAAAGGATTGCACATTCAAGGTAAGCCTGGGCAATTTTGTCCCTCATTGAGATCCCTCAAAATAAAAAAAAAATGACTGGTGATGTAGCTCAATGTGAAGGCCATGGGTTTAATCCTCTATACCACCATATTAAAAAAAAAAGAGATAGAGAAAAAATGAAAAAAATATTACAATTAACTTCACGTGTTTCTTTTGACTATAAATTGCAAATATAAATAACTGCAAATATAACTCACATCTGCTATGAGACAGAGAAGCTTTAAAGTAAAAATAATGCCTAAAATTTTACTTACTCATTGTAATTTTTTTGTCAGAAAATATATCAACTTTTAGAATCCCATAAATCTGTTTCAAATATGTAACGTCATATAACCTACCCAGCCCGCCCCACACACACACACCACACACTCTTTTACTTTTTTAGAAGAAAAGGAATACTTAAAAGAATCAAATCTTCTACATACTCCAGGAAGTTTGCAGTAGGAAAAACCAATGGATGAAGATTTGTTTAAAGCATCAGGGGAGGACTGGGGATTTAGCTCAGTGGTTCCGGTGCCTGCCTCCCAAGCACAAGGTCCCGAGTTCGATCCCCAGTACCAAAAAAAAAAAAAAAAAAAAAAAATCAGGGGAAAAAATGAGTGTTAATGTAAATAAGAGTTATCACTAATCACAGATCTTGGAAAACTTCTTTCACCTGAGTCTTAAGAGCTGATACAAGGTGTTTTTGTTTTTGGTTTCAGATTTGGGATTAAACCCTGGGCATTATGTATGCATACTGGATGGGCAAATGCTGCATTCCCTGTAACTACCTCCTCCCGTCTTTCTCTCTCTCTCTCTCTCTCTTCCTTTCTCCTCTCTCTCTTTTTCTTTCTTTTTGTAAGAGGCAGGGTCCCTATGCTGCCTAGGCTGGCCTTGAACATACAATCCTCCTGCTTCAGCCTCCCTAGTAACTTGGATTACTGGCATGCACTACAGCTCCCACCCAGCTAATGCAATTTTTAATTAGAAAATTTGTATGTGTTTATGGAGTGCTGAACACAAAACACAAACTTAATAATTGCTTCCTTCTCATTAGAAAAAAGTCAAACTCTAATTTCTTCCAGGTCTTCTCAAAGTTTCTCAATAAATTTTTCAAAATTTCTTGCCTGAATTCCACATAAATTTACTTTTAACAGAACCACTGCTAAAGAAAATACATATGATTTCTTGGATGTCTAAAGTACACTGCTGAGGAATACTGACTGCTCTAATGTCTCTTTAAAAGGATCTAAGAGTAAGAGAAATCATTCACTAAAGAACTACAGTGATTTCCTATTATTATTGAAGTTCTATAACCTCCTCAGAAGATTCAGTTAGGACAAAAAACGGCTTGTTGGACAGAGTTCCCATATGTAATGGCTTATTTTTTTTTCTCTTTTGAAGAAAGGAACATTTCAAATACAGGATATAACCTAAGCAGATATATAATTTCTCAGTAGTAAGTTCAAAGACCCTCTGCAATAAAAATTACCCTGGACTGACTCAACGATCCTTACAATAACCTTTAAAAGAAGCCTGAGCCAAGTACGGTGGTGAAAGTCTGTATCTCAGCTACTCAAAAAGCTAAGGCTGGAGGGTCACTTAACCAGAAAAATTTAAGACCAATCTGATCAACACAGAAAGACCCACTTCTAAATAAGTTTTAAGACAGAAACTAGGGGCTTGGGATTTAGCTCAGTGGAACTGAGTTCAATCCCTGGTACCAAAACAATAATAATAATAATAATAAAGCAATTGAGATGTGTTATGTATGCATACCAAAAGATGACTGTTTCAGTACCTATTCCATTTTTAGCCATCTATAAATAAGGATATTTAGTACCAAATCACTACTACTAAAAATAAAATCAGAATTTACTCTGAAATAATTTAAAGATTACAAAATTTGGGGTGCTCTAACAAATTAATACATTCTTAAGACTCTATTAGACCCTCTTGTCCCTATATAATTGCAGGAAAGAGGCCTTCTTATTGGTCTTTTGCCCTAATACCAAATATTTCTTTCCAGAGCTCTGAGAATGTATTTATAGATACATAGACTAAGGCATAGTTAAATACAGTCTAGACAAGTAATAACAAAGCATAATGTGCTATTCTTTTCAGGGTAGAAGAAGGTAAAAAATAAGTAAAACTACTGCATAGGAATGGAGAAAAGTATATATAATAAATGCAGAATAAAGTATACCCAAATAAAAGACTTTTCTATGCATGAAAAAAATGTTCAGCAAATCCAAGGTGCAATGACTGGATTCTGATAACATAACTACATAACAGAAATGTTATTCACATGCTCTACTAAATTAGTATATAAATTGGTATAAATTTGTGAAATCTAACTAGATAAATACAAATATACCTGTTTGATTCAGTTACTTCATCTCTAATAATCTGTATGTGTCAGATTTTAAGGAAGTTGTTTTTTTTAAAAAGCTATAAATGTTCTAAAGGTCCACAAAAGAAGCCAGGTGTGGTGACATACACCTGTGA
Source organism: Heterocephalus glaber (assembly GCF_053883595.1). Classification (NCBI taxonomy): domain Eukaryota; kingdom Metazoa; phylum Chordata; class Mammalia; order Rodentia; family Bathyergidae; genus Heterocephalus; species Heterocephalus glaber. The sequence continues at coordinate 1,519,939 of NW_028258189.1, forward strand.
TCCCAACACTCAGGAGGCTGAATTCTAGGCAAACCTAGGCTACAGAGTTCAAGGCCAGCCTGAACTACACAGGAAGACTCTGTCTCAAAAAGAAAAAAAACAAAAAAATTGAAAAATAATTTTTTAAAAAGGTCCACAAAAGCTAATTACATAAAGCATCTCTTTCCTCTGCAATTCTAAACCACTGCCTGAGTTTAAAGTTAAATCTACTTTACAAGATGATACTATTTAACTTGTTAGCAGCATTTTATTTTTTTGTTTGTGTGTGTTTGTTTTCTGGGAACTGGAGATCAAACTTAGGACTTTGCACTTTCCAGGTAGGCTTGGCACCACTGAGCTAAATCCCCACCCCTAACATGTAGTAAGTCTCTATTGTTAGACCCAACATCAATTACATAAATCTTCTTCCCTAACACAAAACCCTGGTAAACACAATGTCCTGGTAAAAAAGACTCCCAGTAGACTAGCATAATAAAATTAGGGAATACCTTGCACAAAAAAGAAGGAAGAGAAAGGACTATCGATAGTGGAAGACAAGAAAAAATAAACTGAAAAGCTATCAAAAATGTCAGAATACTGGACACATGTCAAAGGAAACGCTTTAAAAACATTTGTTTTAATTAGACATGGTGGTACATAGCTGTAACCTCAGCACTACAGGAGGGTGAGGCAGTGTTATCACCAGTTCAAAAACTAGCCTGGGATACAAAGCAAGTTTGAAGTCAGTCTCTGAGCTATATATCAAGATCTGTGGGGAGTTGGGGTAGAAGGGTTGTCTTTAAAAGGTGCTCAATCTAACAAGAGTTGGCAGGTAAGAAATCAGTGGCTGTGCTGCCAGAGGGACAGGTGTAAATTATAATTCAGGGAGTCACTTGGAACCTAAAGCTGTACACACTAGAAGTCACAAACTTGACTGGAAATGAGGGGAAAAAATCCATAGTATTACTACCCTGATTTTGCAGCCCCAATTTGGGCTGAGCAATACACAAGTTTGAAATGTTACAGGAGAGATTCTGGAAACAAGAAACCAAAGACCAACCTCCCCAGTCACTCTTGATCATAATTCCCAAAATATTTTTATCTTTACGTGGACGGATCCAGACACTAAAAACTCTCAACAACTCACTTGGACCATCCTACCAATGGCAGTCCACATTTTTCTGCAGAAACACTCACTACCCAAAGATCTCCTGTCCCTTCCTTTAAACCCTAGGTATCTTATCCATGTGTCAATGACTTTACTATAAAATCCTTCTTTAATTCTGTAATACACACTGTTCATTTACTTAACTTCCTAACAACCAAAAGATACCTAGTATCTCCATACAATGGTCAATTTTTTCAACTGAAATAACCTATCTTAGACTTCACATCATCCCTAGCCCCCAAGGAAATCAAAAGGGAGACCAACGAGCCAAAAGGCAGGCCAATAAACCATTATGTCACTTTTAATTACTCATCTTACCTATACAGACACCCCACTACTCACAGAAAAAAGAACAAATTCCAGGGTACCTCGTTCTGAATGGATAGTTTCTTTCCTTGAAGAAGAAAAGATCATCCTTCTCCAATTCAAGAGCTTTGACATTCTCACTTTTCTTCATAATCAGCTCCACAGTAGGGGTAATCCATTTACTCTTCTGCTTTCCAATTATACACATTTATGCAGCTAGAAACACAGCTTACATCACCAAATTATGTAAGATTTGGTTCAAAAAATACTCTTCACAAGGTCATGGTAAATTTCCTTCTTTCCCTACTTACCAGGCAAGAGTACAGAGACATGTAAACAAAACTGACAAATATAGGTCACCTATAAGGTCCCTATCAGAAGAACAAAATACCTACTACTTCTAGTAGATTATATTCAATGAATAGAAGTTTGCTTGCACCTCAAAAATGGCAGAAACAGTTTCCCACATCCTACTAATAGAAATTATTCCCCTTTTTGATATCCTTTCCTCAGCACTATCATCAGATAACAGCCCAGCATTTCATCTTCCAAATAATTCAGTAAATTTCAACTTTCTTTAACTTCACCTGGGCACTCCACATAACCAGTAGGCCTCAAAGTTAAAAGGGCAAATGGAGCCAGGAATTTAGCTTAATGGTTCTGCTGCCTGCCTCTCAAGCCTAAGGCCCCAAGTTCAATCCCAGGTATCAAAAAATAAATAAATAAAATAAAAGAGCAAATGGCCCACTAAAAACACACTTACCAAACTAATGCTACTAACCCCTAAAACATGGTAGATGCCATACCCTTCGCCCTGCACATTCACATCACATTTTGCTCCTCAACCCCTGCAAACTATAGTATAGGTGTCCCTTTCTTCTCAGCAACACCCCCTGCAATATAACCTCTTTTCAAAACTATCTCCCACTGCTGTCTTTTTTTTTTTAATAATAACGAAGTTTTATTAACAGTAGGAAAAGAAATGGGCTCTACACAGCAAATTGGGCAAAGGAAAAATAGGAAAAGCACATCCTACAACATGAGGGTGGACCACGATGCAAAGAACACAGTGGCCCCATTGCTCTTTATAATCTGCCAATCTACACAAAACTTTACCGAAGCCTTACTCTCAAAATCTGATGACAACTCCACTCTTTTATGGATCCTGCCAGGAGATATGGTCTACCACAAAACCCTCCAACCCCAAATCCCTACAATCAAGATGGCAGAGACTCTATACAATTATCCTTTCCCTACCAACTGCCATGTAACTTTGGGTCTTTCCTCTTGGATCTATTTCTCCAGAATAAAGCTCATTTCTGAAAGAAAGAAAAAAAAGCCCACACTTTGCTCACAGGTACAAATCTCAACTTCTAAGTCCTACATCTCTCTTTCTTGCAAACATCCCAAAAGAAACTGATCAACAGGAGAAACCATGAGCCAATCCATGACCAGTCTCCTACAATTCCATGACCTTTGTTTGCTCCTCTAAAAAGACTACTGTCCTTTTCATAGACAGAACAAAAACACATTTCTTTTCTGTAGGATAGTTATATACAGGAAGAATTCATATTTTCAGCCTTGCTAACAGCTCTCTATACACCACAGGGTCTCAAGTCATCCACCCCCATATTTCTCATGATCTACCCAATCTTTTACAATCCTCCTCTTTTCTCAGAAACACTATTAAAAATTTTACTTCTAGGGCCGGGGATTTAGTTCAGTGGTTCCGCTGCCTGCCTCACAAGCAGAAGGTCCCAAGTTTGATCTCCAGTACCAAAAAAAATTTACTTCTAGCCCAACATTTAGAACACTTCAGCCAGGCATGGTGGCACACACCTGTAATCCCAGCACTCAGGAGGCTGAGGCAGGAGGACAGCTCCAAGTCTCAGGTCAGCATGGCCCACAAAGCAAGACCCTGTTACAATTTTTTTTTTAAAAGAACACTTCATTAGTCTCAAGTTTAACATTTTAAACAGAACAAATCCCTCTCCAACCCAAGCCTTCTGGTTGTGCCCGTTTCTATCATCTTCAGCTTACATGGTGATGTCAAGCTCAAATCAGCTGTACAAAAAAAGGACATGGACCTAACCTTCAAAGATTGGGCCAACATCCTCCTTAAATCATACCCAACAGTCTTGGCAGACAAGTCCAGCATACTGTTTTAGACATGTTTCATAAACTTCTCTAAATTCCTTACAACTACCACATTACTGGCCTCATAACCCTTGATACTCTATTAATATCAAGCCTCAGTTTTTATTTTCTGTGAGCCAATACTTAATGGTCTCTTCATGGGAAACACTCCTCATCACAACCAAACCATCACTTATCAAGAGACCTGACGGGGCCAAGGATTTAGCTCGGTGGCACTTTACCTGCCTCGAAAGTGCAAGGTCATGAGCTTGATCACCCTAACCTGTCTATTTCTTCAGACTACCCACAGGCTCAGTTGTCAGGGGCAATTCTACATGATTTTGGGGAAAAATCATTTCATCATTAAATCATGACTGGGCCTAGTTTTCCTGTCTGTAGGCCAGCTACAGCATATTCTGAGATAACAATTTTCACTTCCAGTTACAGCTAAGACCTCAATGGTCCTGTGATGCTGTGATACTCCAGGGCAAGATTTTTTTTTTTTTGGTACCAGGGATCAAACTCGTGTCCTTGCACTTGTGCAGGAGGCAGTAGAAACCACTGCTCCAGGGCAAGATTACACCAGCTGAAGACATCCTAGGAGGAACCAAATCTTCATCTGCATAATTCCACTTTGTTCTAGGATCATCTCCCCGACCTCTGAGTCATTTGCTACTTTTGTTTCTGCGGATATTCTGAATAAAGGTGTGACAAGCTCTGGGTCTGGGGTCTTTGCCTCCCAGAGCAGCAATGATCAGGCCAAAGCTCAGCTTCTTCTCTAGTCTCATTTCTGTCTATGTATTAATTAATTCTCCTTGTGCTGTCATGGCTCACAAGACACTAAGACTTACTCTAGAGGTTCTAGTAAGGTTCCCTTTCTAGGTTCCCTGCTCTCAGTCTCTTCCCTGAGTCTAATTACTCATTAGCCCTCTCAACTCCTCCAATGAGATCTCAACATTTCACCTTCCAATAACTATATTATTTCATCCTAAACTGGAGGCCTCCTTGGCTGGTTCCATCTTGGTCTAGGAAAGTGAGCCAAGTCCTTCAATTTGGGGGACCTATACGTCACAGAACCTTTCTTTCACTCCACCTCATAACTTGCCTATTCCAATCAAGAATCTTTTTCCTTTGCAATCAGCAATCCTACCTATGCCTGTCCACTAACTGGACAGACATGTCCCTTGGCCTATTTGTTCTACAACATCAATATGGCAACCCAGAACCAAAGCCCCCTCATTCCCATTACTGACTATGTTCACCAAAAGAGCAATCACTATAATTTCCCTTCTAGTAACATTGGGGATATCCACAGGAGGGACTCCTGAAGGTAGATGAGCCATTTCTCTCAACTTCTACTAAAGTTTATCACCAGAACTATAGGAAAGGCTCAATGAAATTTCACAAAGCCTAATAACAATTAAGGATCAGTGGGACCTTTCCTGATTCCCACCATGATATGATTTATCCAAACAACAGTCCAAAACCTCACCCAAAACAAAGTAAATTACATCCTTCTACTCAAAAAAGAAAAGAAAATTCCAATGAATCCCTCAGCAGTGGAAAGAAGAAACAAACCCAGCCAACGCCCCCAACACAACCTGAAACAGGAAAAAACCTACTAGTATGCTCCATTTCCTATCTTTCCTTCCTTGTCCTCAATATACACCACCTATTTTTATTATTATTTTTCCCTTTTTCCTTCATTAAAAAGGCCAAAATATTTGTCAAGAGCTCCCCCTAGCCGCCCAACTGAAACTTAAAAGCTCCCAAAGCATTCATCATCTTTCCATTGCCCCCAAGCTTAAGTATGGTCTTGTGCCTCTCTGAGGCCACTTGAAGTCTCGACTTCAGACCCCCAGCATGCTGTCCTGCTAATTAATCTTTAGCCCTTGATCACATATCTCTAGGACTTAAAACTGCCTGACTTCATAGTTTTGAGATGACTAAACAAAGTTTCTACCCAAATTATACTTCAAAATATGAAGACAAAGAGATAATCTATGGCAAGTGACAAAAGAAAACATCTAGTTATTTTTGTTAATTATTAAACTGATATTCACAGGAGATAGTTTTACAATTTAGTGCAGGTAAGTAAAAGTACTAGATTCACAAAGAAACGCAAAGCATAACTCATGTATGTCAGTTTTTAAAAGTCAATAAAAAAAAATCTAAAGGACAAAATTCTAAAGGCAAAGAAGAGTAAAAATCTTGAGAATAGCAACAGAGAAATGACACATCACCTATAATGTAGATGAAACAGAAATAATTCTATCAGTGGCCTCTTACCAGGAAACACTGATGGTCTGGGAGAATAGGGAGATTTATGTTTTTTAAAAACACTATCAACAAATAATTCCATATCTAATTTTACTATCCTTTTATTAAAAATCAGTCCCAGATACACAAAATAAAAAAACTTATCACCCTAACAAGAAATGTTTCCTTCATGTAGGAAAGAAAAAAAATAGTGCAAATTTGAAAAAAATTTTTTAAAACCACAAAATAATACCAAAGATATAGGAGCTCTAGACCAAAATGTTAATTTTTACAACTCAAGTTGTTTGGTGGAGTGGCAGCACTTGCTAAACTTAACTACTTCCAGTCTCTCTGGTTTTGGAGAAATGGTTAAGTTTGTGAATTTTATGTTGTATATCTATTTAACCATAAGAAAAACTAGTAATATTTACAAATTAAAAAAAATAAACTATAACAGCATCAAAAAATATATAGAAAATGTTTAAAGCTCTTCCCTCCCCCAACACCAGAAAAGTTTATTGTTAAAGATAACCATGTTTAAGTATTCTCAAGTGTTTGTAAAACTTGCTAGTTTCTTCTACTGGTCTATTAACATTTAGTTAAAGTCCCAAACTGATCTGAGAGAAACAGAACATAAAGCATATTACACTTTAAACAAATGTTAACATGCAAAAATATATTTTAAAGCATGCTTTCCTAAGATGCGCTTCTATCTCATTTAAAGAAAATCAAACGTTAGTGAGTTAACTCAAAATTTATTGCATACTTAAAGATTTTCTTTTTTCTTTTTCTTTTTTGTTACCACGGATTAAACTTAGGCCCCTCCTCCTTGCTGTTCTTCTGGAAAGGCTTCTCTGGAAAGAGAAGAGAAAAAACCCAAACAGCTCAGGAAAGTCTTTTCTGGAACAAGGTTTTTCACACGTTGTGAAACACCTGCCACAGACGATCGGGCAGGAAAACTCACGATGCAAAGGAAGCTTCGCAGGAACCCAGATGCACAGTGAAAGGTCCACGTCCAGCGCGTGGGGCTCGGTGGGGCTGAAATGGGTGAGCAAACGAAAGCACGGGAGGGAACGGCACCCTGAAAGGAGCAGCGCACACCGGGGCGCCAAGGTGCCCGCGTGTGAGGAAGGCCTCGGCGGGCAGGTGGGGTGCAGAGCCTGTGCAGCACTGTGCTGGTCAGAAAAGTGGGAACCTGACCCGGAGTCGGGGCCCAGACAGAGTCCTGCAGCCACAGGGGCCCAGCGAGGGCAGGCAGAGGACCGGACTGGGAGTGCAAGTGCTGTCACGGGAACCAGCTGCGGACGCTAACCATGCAGCCACGCTGCACACGCAAGTCTTCAGCAGCTAGAACTCAAGGGCCAGAAGACGAGAAGACGAGGCAGCATGTGGCCCCGTCTCTGCAGTTCTCCTCACAGG